>NC_058410.1:74096101-74359915 GCF_002201575.2 Neomonachus schauinslandi | reverse complement strand
TATATATATATATATATATATATATATATATATATATATATATATATGGTATACATGTTGTTAAACTGTTTTCTTTTGCTAACCTGTCTTTCATTATAGGAGTCTCAACCAAGAATTCAGAAAGTTAGAGGGCAAGTTATTTTTCTTCCCCTATGCTACAGGTCTTATATTTTCAGATTCACTCTTTACTCATCATTTCAATAGGTTAGGTGGTAGACTATTCACCAGACCCAGAATCCTATCATTTACCAGGATTGTATCATACAGTGATAACTGTATTATTTACCAGAATTGTTATCATTAGAACTTCAGGATATGAAAGAAAAAAGGCTTTTATTAGTTATCAAAATGAAATGAACCTGTAGAAATTCCTGAGCAAATAAATGGGTCAAATAATTTAAAGATAGTCTAAGTTTGCTATTTTGCCCAAATAGATTAACTCTTAATAATTTACTCCCCAATTATTATTTATCCTAATTTTTTTTGTTTTCTTTTTCAATGTTCAACTGAATGTTTCTTCTGTAGGCATATGAAAATGTTGTTTTTAGGGAAAGAATTGTGGATTCTGTGGTCTCTTGCCAAATGCATATATTTCTGAATTTCAAGTATCTTCCCAGTTTGTCTGATGAAAACTTAAGAGGTCTGTTGTGCATTGGAAAACAGGAAGAAGTAGCCGTGGAAACACAGGGTCCTTGATGGCCATGACGACTGAGCCCTGCCAGCAGACATATTTCAAGTGTTCAAGTCCTGTTAACAATTTTTAGATCTAACTTGAGTTCTGTGCTCTGACAAATTCTATAGATGCACCTCCAAGCAGCAACTGAAGGAAATTTGAAAGAAACTGGGAAGAGTAACCTTAGCTTTTGTTGATCAGGACAAACTTTAAAAGGCAGCAGGAGGATGCTCATCCTCACATCTGCCCTTTCATCTCCTATTTGAAAGGAGAGGTCTACAGATTACCAGGAAATATGGAAACACTGCTTTGCAGCTTCTGAGGCATAAGTCTTATGTCAGTCATTTCTCTTCTTTTTCTTGAATATTCTTAGAAAAGGAGACTCAAACATATTTTAAGGAATAGGAAAGTGGAAGAGAGTTCTTATGAAAGAACTGGCTGGAGGGAGAAGCCAGAGGCCTTCTTACATAATTAAGCCAGAATAATTTCTGACGTAAAAGCAAAGCCTGAGCTTTGTTAAAGAAGAGCTTTGCAGTAAATGGGATAAAGGGCAGTGAATTTACATAGACTGTATCTAAGACTTTATCTTTTTTTTTTTTTTTTTAGATTTTATTTATTTATTTGACAGAGAGAGAGAGAGAGCAGGAACACAAGCAGGGGGAGTGGGAGAGGGAGAAGCAGGCTTCCTGCCGAGCCGGGAGCCCGATGTGGGACTCGATCCCAGGACCCTGGGATCATGACCTGAGCCGAAGGCAGACGCTTAACGACTGAGCCACCCAGGCGCCCTCTAAGACTTTATCTTAACAAAGATAAAATAACTCTGCATTTGACCACCTTTATATTGTTGCCTAAAATGTCAAGGAAAATAAACAAAAGAAACAGAAATACACGTTAACTCTGCCCTCCTGATAATTTATTTCTGTTGTTCTAGTTTCTTTCCACAGCTGTTGTGGATATTTTATGCTAAAGCATAATGTCTGTTCCTCTCTGGAGTTTAATTACAAACAACTTAAAGTCTTCTGCTTCATAAATAAAAATAAGGAGTTTTGGAGTTTTAAAAACAATGAGAATATTACTCTCATTCTCGGTGATGGTGCCTGCCAATCAGATAATTAGTGGCCTTGTTGTCCTGAAGAAGCAAAACAGCTGTTAAGTATCTGATAAATTCCCAACCTTGTATGGTTACAGTCTTGATCTCAGGAAATGCGTTGACCAAGTAAGCTCTCCAACTTATTACTTTTTTTTTTTTTGAGAGAGAGAGAGAGAGAGAGAGAGAGAGGAGGGGCAGAGCGAGAAGGAGGGAATCTTAAGCAGTCTCTGCACCCAGTGCAGAGGCCAATGTGGGGCTCCATCTTATGACCCTGAGATCATGATGTGAGCCAAAATCAAGAGTTGTATGCTTAATGAACTGAGCCACCCAGGGGTCCCTGAATACTATTTTTAAAGTAGTTCTCCTTTGTCTGCTTCCTGGTAAATGGCCTCATTGCTTAGTGAACTGCCCCATAAAGAAACGTGGACAACCACTGTCTTCTGGCTTCATTCACAATGATCACCAGTAGTGTGGATTCTACCTGAAATTTTCTTTTTTGTCTTCCTTTCCACCTTCACTTCAGGCTCTCAACCACTTTTTGTTTTAAGCCTACAGCTGATCTGCCAAGTACCCATATTCTCACCACCCTTTCCTCCAGTCTACCGTAGATTTTGTTAGCACCTATCACCATGACTGTTCTGAAATCAACCTGTTAAAAAGCAATTAAAAGATTTATCCTGCTGATAAGGGCAACACCACTAAAGTATAAACTTCTCAGAACACATGGCACCTCTCTAATTTTGCATAGAAGAGAATAGGAAAATGAGTTCCTTCAATTTGGTAATGATAATATAAATTGTGAGATTTGATGTCAATATGTGGTATTCAGAGATTTATAAGATCAGTTCTAAAGAAGCCCTTTCTTTCTTTAGGGATTCTATTTACATTTATTGAATCTCTTTCCCTCTATCCCCAACAAGATAGTAGCTCTCAAATGTTTCTGTTTCTGAGAACGGAGTGCAGCCCCCTAAGACAGAGAACTATCTGCTTATGGTCTCAGCATCTATCTGGGCCACCAGCTACAGGTAAACGCTTGAGGTCCAGGGTAATAATTATGCTCCTTTCACCCTCAAAATGAGTCCTGGTTTGGACAATAAATTATATGGTCATCCTGAGCATAGGTCAGTTTAAGAGATATATAGTTTTTTACTAAGTATCCTTTGTAAAATTAAAATGGAACTCCTTATTTTAAAGCTAAGTATGGTCCTCTTAAACAGTTTTAAGATAATCCAAAGAAATATTTAAGGAGATAAATACCTAGATACAATAGGCAATTTTCTCATTGTTATTTGTTAGAAATTACATCTTAAAATTAAGATCTTTCAGACTTTGAGCTCACCAAAGGCAGAGAATATTAGTCCTTAAATTTCCCTCATTCTAACAACCATGGGGTTGGGTAAGGAGACTAGAGGTTTTGAGAACTCAATACTGAGCACAGAATGTTTTTTCTTTTTTTTTTTTTAAGATTTATTTATTTATTTGAGAGAGCGAGAAAGTACATGAGAGGGGGGAGGGTTAGAGGGAGAAGCAGGCTCCTCGCCGAGCAGGGAGCCCGATGCGGGACTCGAGCCAGGGACTCCAGGATCATGACCTGAGCCGAAGGCAGTTGCTCAACCAACTGAGCCACCCAGGCACCCCAGAATGTTTTTTCTTATAGAAACTACAGTATAAATTGTAATTCGATTAATACTATTAGTATTGTTTAGTGGTAAATTTTAGTTTAAAAGGTCTTTTTCCAATTGGTTTAAACTTATTTTTATTTATTAAGCTGTAATAAAACTGTTTATATATAAAACATTACTATTTATCAAGTTATTTAAAAGAAAACATTTTAAATTCTAAAATTCAAGTATTTAATTTATGGAGCATGATTACTTTTAATGGCATCTGAAGTGTTTATATTCTAATTTATATTAATTCACTTCCATGTGTTCGGCTGGGGTTGGTGGGTGAGGTTAGGAATTAATTCAGGCAACAAGGAGAGATGGCATCAAGAATGCCTTAGAGAAGAGTGTGAGTTAGGTGCAGGGAGTGAGCCAAGGTGAAATTACAAATAAGCTTGGGAAACAGTGACTAGTATTGTTTTTGCTAAAAATGGGGCATACACAGGAAAAGAGTAAATTTCCTATCCTGGAAATGTCTTTTTTGTGGTTTCAAATCTCACAAAATAATAAATTCCAGTGAGATGCTCTTTCCAGAGTGAACGATGGTATTAATCGAGATTTAATACACAAAAATGAAATCTATTTAAATTTTATAGAAAAGATGGTGTTGGTAGTTTCAATTTAAAAAAATGGTGAGCAGAATTAATAGGGTTTTAAAATGAAAGTCCACTTACACGATAGAAAACTGCCCCATCTTTCTGGTAAGAAAAAAACATTTTTCCTTACTTATTAAGACAATCAGGTAACTTGGGCAAGAAAGGAGATAAAAATATAGATAATGATCAATGATGTTCAAGACTTTTGAAAAGTTGTTTCCATAATTGTGTAAATATAGAACTGATAGCTAAAGAAGCTTAAATACTATTTTGAAATAATGAAAATAAAAAATAGGTCACAATCTTTATTAAATAGAAAGTCATTGCAAGTTGCATTTTGGTAAATATTGCTTCTGGCTTAGGTTCCTTCCATGTGGGTGAAAAAATAAAATGTCAGTAGCAAAATTACACATAGTGCACTCGGTCCTATACACTAGGAAAGTGGCAAACTGTCGGCATTGCCCTGGCCTCCAGTGGCTACGTACCAAAGGTGCACTTGGTGGGACGCCTGCTGACCAGGTGGCGGGGGCTACTTTCGGCTGCCAGTTGGCTCCACCAGTCAACTTCTTCTCTCCCGCATTCCACTGAAGATCTCCCCTAAAATCAAGCGGGCAAAAACACACAAAAGTATTAAAAGACACTAATCAGAAAAGAGTGTGTGTGGCTCATAACTTGGGGTTAGAAGCAGTCTGTTTGAGTTATTGAGAGAAAGGTTAAAAATTATAAAGGAGTCTTATATTATATCTAAGAAAGCATAAAAGCATTTGATAAAAAAAAAATCATTTAGAGTTTGGATCTCAGTGGTAACAGGAATTTCCTATCACTTCCAATAGAAGAATGTGTCACAAAATTCAACCGCATTCCTCACTGGTTATAAGAAATTCCAAATAAGTATATTATAAAAACTGTATACATACTGTATTCTGTCAAATACCTATATTTTGTTTCATACATGATGGCACTTCTAGATCTGAGAGGGCTCATCAGAAGGTTTCACACAACTACATCATGACTATAACCTGCCTTACAGTGAATTGTAAGATACATCTATTGTAAAATGCATCCCAATTTTAGAAATGTTGAAAAGTGCATCTAAAGAAAAGGCACATTGTTTATTATTCTTACTATCCTCCTTAAAATTGATCCTTCATGAGAGACTTTTTAAAACCAATATTAGCTAGGAATAGTGTAATAATTCTAGAATTTAAAGCTTCTAGAATTTAAAGCTATTAAAGCACTCAAACCATAATTCCCAAGTATTTCTAGCCTAACTTGGTGGTAATCTTGGAGACTGAAACAGATTGTCCTTTTTCATTGCAGAGTCAACAGTTTGGAAGTTCTAGTAGAATAACAACAAAAACAAAAATCCAGAATGTAATAAAAATGAATTTTGAAATTACCTAGCCTGAGAGTGAGTTATTGCTCCAATGAGTTTAATAGTCTCAAATAAATATAAATACATTGTCACAAGAAAACCAGATAACTTCAAAAACACTTACTTTTTGGATGTGGTACCAGAAATTCCAAGATCTATAAAAGGATAAAAGAAAGCAGAATTTAAACCTCTATACTCAGCTTAAATGACATGCCATTTCAAAGATCAAAGAGTCAGAGGTCTAGGAAAAGTCCGTATTTTGCCTAAGAATGACTGTATTCAATTTTACAAAGGAGAAACTATGTTAGGAAACATGTTCAGAAATCTAACATTTTCTTTTACTTCACGTTATACTTAAGGATCACAATTTAATGTCAACTGGTGTCTAGAAAAGAGTAAACATAGCAGGCTCGAGACTATTCTCTTAGAAAGGCCTATGTGCCTGGCATCTGGGAACCTAGCTTAGTAAACTATTCTCTATCCCGAGAGAATACTTTTCCTAATGATAAGGGTGGCTTACGATGTCTAAGCTGTTTGTACAGTGTGGTTCGTGCTGAACACTTGCTTTCCTTCTGTGAGACTGAGACTTTGGGACATGTTAGGCACAGAGGACCTACATGATCAGCATCCAACAAAACCCCTGGGTGTGGAATCTCTACAGGGCTTCCACGGGCAGGAACATCACGCGTGTTGCCGCATTTTCTTGTGCTTTTCCCCTCATGGGAAGGGGAGAGCATAAGGAAGTCGGTATGTGGATTCATCCAAGCTCTGCTGTGTCTTTTTCCCTGATGATCCAGCTGTGTGTCCTTACTATGCTGCTATAATAAATCTTAGCTGTGAGTACAACCATGTGCTGAGTCCTGTGAGTCCTAGCGAATCTCTGAGTGAAGGTAGTCTTGGGGACCCCGGAACTGGCTTATTCATTCTACTCTAATCTCAGTTCATGTATTACTTCATCAAATATTTATTGAGCCTCTACAGATGCCAGGCACTGTTCTAAGCACTTGGGATATATTAGTGAAGAAAATGAAGATCTCAACCCTGGAGAAATTTGCTTTCTAATAGGGTGAGATAGATGATAAAACAATAAAATAATAAATTACATAGGCCCCTAGAAGGTGATAGGAAAGCCCATGGGAAAAAGCAAAGGAAGGGCAGGGTACGAGGGATCTGGTCAGGCAGGGTGAGGGTGAGGGGCAGGCAGCATTAAACGGGGTGCTCAGGGAAGTCCTCATGGAGAAGGTGAGATTTGAGCAAAGTTGAGCAGAGGTGTGGTGGAAGAGCTTTCTAGGCTACTCATGTGATGCACTCTCTGCCTACTGGTAAGTCTGTTTCACATTTGGAGAAACTGCCAAATTGCTTTCCACAGTTACATTTTCACCAGCCATGTTGGAGAGTTTCAATTTCTCCACATTCTCATCAACACTAGTTATTGTCTTTTCTGATTATAGCCATCCTCATGGGTGAGAAGTGATACTCATGCAGTTTTGATATGCATTTCCCAGATGACTGGTGCAGAGCCTCTTTTCATGCGCATATTGGCCACATGTCTATATTCTTTGGAGAAATGTCTATCTAAATCATTTGACCATTTTAAAATTAGGTTGTCTTTTCATTATTGAGTTGTAAGAGTTCTTCATTCTGGGCATAAATTCCTTATCAGATATATGTTCTACAAATACCTTCTCCCATTCTGTGGGTTATTTTTCACTTTCTGGATAGTGTCATTTGCAGCACGGAAGTTTTTAATTTTAACGTAGTTCTATTTATCTATTTGTATCTATTGTTGCTTGTGCTTTTGGTGTCATAGCAAGAACATTACCCAATCCGAGGTCATGAAGATTTATTTACTAATACATTTTCTTCTTAGAGTTTTATAGTTTTGGCTCCTACATTTAGTTCTCATCCACTGTGAATTAATTATTTTAGAGTAGGCAAGATAGCTAACTCTATCCTTTTGCATGTGGATATCCAGCTGACCCAGCACCATTTGTCGAAAAGACAACTCTTTTCCCATTGAACTGTCGTGGCACCTTTGTTGATAATCAATTGAGCACAGATGTATAAGTTTATTTCTAGACTGTCATTCTATTCCATTGGGGTATATGTCTATCCCATGCAGCAGTACCACTTAATGACTATAGCTTTGCAGTTAAGTTTTAAAATCATTAAGTGTGAGTCTTCCAAGGTTATGCTTTTTTATTTAGAGTGTTTGGCTCTTCTGACTTCCTTGCATTTCCATATGAATTTTAGGTTCAGCTTGTCAATTTCTGTAAAAAAGCAAACTAGAATATTGGTAGGGAGTATGTAGATAATTTTTTTCAGTTTTGGAAGATATTTTAATTATATTATTATTATTATTATCATCTTAGAGAGAGAGAGAGCACAAGAGGGAGGGGAGGGGAGAGAGAGGGAGACAGAGAATCCTAAGTGATGCGAGGCTTGATCCCACAACCCTGAGATCATGACCTGAACTGAAATCAACAGTCAGAGACTTAACTGACTGAGCCACCCAGGTGCCCCAGAAGATACTTTAATTAAAAAAATGTTTACCTATAGTGAAAATCAGTGTTTTCTTGGGGGGAGGTGAGTTGTTACATTTCTATAAATTTTGAAAAATACATGAATTCATGTAATCATTACTATAATCAGCACACATAGCAATTTAATTACTCAAAAATATTCTCTCTTACTACCATTTGCAATAAAAAATGCACTCTCAGCAGTTAAGAGGTATAAATCCTTTATTTCTAAAGGAGAATCTGGATGACACATTAGAGTGCCACCAAAGCAGTTACCACTGGCAACCATCCTTCAGTGAGATGAAATTTTAGAGTAGGAACAAATACTCAAATAACCTCTCCATGGGTGTCATCAAAGCATTTTCATGGATGTCCAGACCAGGAACAATGAATGGGAAGCAAAAGTATGTCCATTGGATAATTCATAGGAAAAAAAGCCTGTATCAAGGACCTTTTAAAGCCTTGAGAAAAGTGAAAGGTATCTGCACTGGTGAACCCATTCACCTTAATGAAGAATCAAATGCAGAGTTAAAAGAAAAGGTCAATCTTTATACCAGCTGCCCTCATCTCCTAGGACTCTCTCCTTCACTTGTCCATCTCCAGCCTCTGGTCTCCTTGTTGTTCCTTGAACATACCAGGCAGTTTTCTGCCCCAATGCCTTTGCACTGGCTGTCTCCTTTGCCTGCAAATATTCTCCTTCAGATATCCACGTGGCTCATCCTTTTATCTTCAAATCGTTGCTCAAACTGTACCTTCTCAGTGAGACCTACTCTAACTCCCATTCTGCAGCATTTCCAATTCCTCCTTGCCTGGTCTGTTTCTTCTCCATAGTGCTTATATGACCTAACATACTATAGAATTTATTTGAAAATGTTTGTTTGTCTCTCCCCTTGCTGAGTACCCTAAGAACAGAAATTTATACCTATTCTGTTTGCTGATTTATCTTTAGAACCTGGAAGAGTGCTTGGTACTCAATAAATATTTGTTCAGTGAGTAACTTAAATTCACATGGATGGGGGCACCTGGGTGGCTCAGTCGGTTAAGCGTCTGCCTTCCTGGGATCAAGCCCCGCATCAGGCTCCCTGCTCAGCAGGAAGCCTGCTTCTACCTCTCCCACTCCCCCCACTTGTGTTCCCTCTGTCTCTGTCAAATAAATAAATAAAATCTTTAAAAAAAATTCACATGGATGCTCAATTGTCAATATTTAAGTTACTCTATGTTCTTATTTCCAAGTGAAATGAAAAATTAAGTACTTACTATACATAATGCACTTGGTTTCACACTTTCATATGCTAATTATACCTGTAGTAATTTAGATTAAAAATGGCATGGGGACAGCTTGTGAGACAATGGCACACTGTTCATCTTCCAAGGAACTGTACTGGGTAAAGCACTAAGAATTTCTGTCCACTCCTTGATATACTCACCCACAAGTGAATCCAGAAAAAAATACATATAAAGAGATAGAGAAAAAAAATTTGCATATGATGCAGTAAAAAACAAATCAAAACAAAAACTGTATTACTCACTGCCTACTAAGCTGGCAAGAGATGAGTCAAGGTCACTCCCAAGGGCTTTGCTTGCTGCCATAGCTGGACTGGGGGGTACCATTGAAATGGGTGCAGGCTGCCCGGCTGGTGCCATGGTTGGCATCAGTAGATCACCTAGACCATCAAACACTGGAAATCAAATAGACCAGGTTCAGAATGCTTAGGGGGAAAAAAAAAGGCCATATGCAAAATTAAAGGGAAATTATCTTCTGAAAAACGATAAAACAAGTGAATATACAATCTTACAAAAGAGGGCATGTCATCCATACTTTTTATGACTATAACACCAAGAAGAACATTTCTACATATGTCTACTCGTGAAGTACAGAAATACTAGTACACATAAACAAAGATGGAAAAAAAAAATCTGTGTAATGTACAGGAAAGAGCACAGATTTTGGGGTTGGAATTAGGCTCAAATTTAGTTGCATGCCTCACTAGCTGTGTGACTTTGAGAAAGTTACCACCTGAGCTTTAGTTTTCTATCTGTAAATGGGGAGGGTACTACTACCACATGGTTTTGCTGTGAAGATAAAATTAGATAATATATATGTCTTTATTATAATGCCTGCTCTATGCAGGCAGTCAGTAAGTGGTAGCCACTGATACGCTTATCAAAAACAATCGCTGAAATGCTTTTTATTGAAAATGCTAGTAATTTACAGCAAAGCCTAAATAATTTACTCTCAAATCCTACAATGCTTATCTTTTTTCTCTACAATGCTTATCTTTAAAACAATTCTTAAATGAGAAAAGAAGGCTGGATCTCCTGGTTTCCTATGAAGTCGGTGTTGGAATAAAACCTGATCTACTGGGCAGGATGTAGTAATAAGTATCTGAAAAACAGTTGACCATATTTTAGAAGTAAAAATTTTGACCCGCCCTCATTATAAGCAGTCAATTTTGGTTCTAACTTTAAAGGGATGTTTAAAGGGAAAACTATTTTAACTATTGGGAATCATGCTGTTATTGATGGCTCCTGATCACTATATAACCAATTACCAACTTGCTTAGTTCCTAGAATACAGAAAGACCATTCAAAATACAGACTCAGAGGATTTGCATAAATTGACGTTAATATCTTATCCATGTCAAAATTTTTGTCATTAATTTTCATTAAAAAACTTCGAACATTTATCATCAACACTACTGTACAATAATTCTAAGTTGGAAAAAGACAGCACTGGCAATAGAAGCAACCAAATTGTCAGGCAGGGGATATATTTAGGGTGTTTTCTGAAACACATTTAATTGCCAAAAACTCACCAATTGAAAATTTGTAGTAAGGACCCAGCATGGGAAGAGTAGAATGGAAGAGAATACAAACAAAATGACAGCAGGATGAAAGATTAAAGGCAGGCAAAGAATACTACTTGTGTCCCAACTTCATAAAACCGAGGGCCATGCAAGCTTCAGAGGGTGTAAGCAATAGCAGTGGGAGTGTCCACACATCTAGATACTGTGTAAAGTGTTTGTTTTCCCTTAACCACCTCTAAACCACGTGCATGGAAGCTCATGCAAACAGATGGTGTGTGTGGTGTTAGATTTCTGCTAAAAATTAAAACAGAAACACAGAAAAGGATTACAGATTATCCTTAAATCTTCCAAAATGTACTGAAAATATTTACTTAAAATACAGAATAAGAGACTTATTAAAGTTTTAAAACCAGGTCACCACTCAGTATCTGCTTGTAAGATTCCTGATATCATACTAACCTTAGGTGGGCTATTACACAATCAGAAAAAATGAACATTTGAAAAATCACTGCCTTACCTGATGGATCAAAGGAGCTGCTGCTAGAAGTTGAAGGTGTTGTTCCAAAAGCTGCCTCAAAGTTGGGCTGTAGCAGGTTATTCTGAGCTGGAGTCACTGGTGATGGAGAAGGGGCCATAAAAGAACCCCCAAATCCTGGGAAAAACACAGTTCCAGAAAAATATAAGCAGAAACAACCAAAGGTAGGTAAAGGTCAGGAAAACAGGACAAATTATAGGAGACTGAGGAGGGATTGAATGCACGTAGATAGATGAGAAGTCAGTAAAACTGGGAAGTTAGTTTTTTAAAAGTTTTTCATGTGCCTTGGTATCTGTCATGTATTTTTAAAAGATTTTCATTTAGTTTTTAAAATCAAGTACAACATTCAGTGTTACACTAGTGTTTCAGGTGTACAGTACAGTGAATCAACAACTCGATACGTGACTCAGTGCTCATCATGATAAATTATTCTTTAATCCCCATCACCTATTTCACCCCCCCCACCTTCCCTCTGGGAACGGCCAGTTTTGTCATGTATTAATGAGATCGAAGTTCGTTAGAAACAAGATAGCACTTAAGAATATATACTCTTGTTAAGAGAACCTGTGGCAACCAAGTCTATTATTACAATGGACCTAGCTACCTAAAGCTAAAAAAGTCTCACTAGGGTTAAAACTGAGATAATTTCATTATATCAAAATTTTGTTTCTTCAAAGCACAATACTGGGTAGCTAGAAAATGCTTAGTTGTACACATTGGCTCAGTGTAATAATAAAATACAAATCAGAAAAATATGCATGCACTTTGCCACCAAATCCTCCTTAATAACTTTCATACATGTTCTAGTCCCATTGCTGCTCCTGCTAAATGTGGGCTCCCCCAGATCAGTTCTCAGGATTTATAAACAGCCACCCAGAGGGGCTTCCTGCATCCAGTCTGGACTTCCTCCAATCTAGTCTCTGCCGTGCAGCTAGAGTGATCTTTCTGAGTAGAAAACGTTGGCAAAGTTACTTCTCTAACGTCCTTCACTGGCTCTCCATAACTTTCAGATTCATGTAATGCAGATTCCTTTGTACAGCAATCAAGTTCTTCTGTCTTTGTTCCCCTGCCTGCAAACTAGGTTGCATCCCTAACACCATCACGGGGAGTCAGATGCTCACTCCAGGAGGGCCTCTTGGACTGAAACTGTCACCCACTGCTATTAGCCACAGCTATGCCCACCCCTCCCACTGCAAATATGTGTGAGTTACATGCTCTGCTCTTGTGTCCTCTGCATCTGATACACAGCTCCATCCCATTCCCATCACATGTCCTTATTTCCATCCCCAGCCTCTGCTTCAGGGATGGCTTTTTGGTGTCAGGAACTGTCTTCTCCTGTTTTTCACTAATATTCAGCATAATGCCTAAAACACTGAATTAATATTTACTGAATAAAGATACTTCTGAATATAAAAGGTGGGGAGAAATCAAATTCCATTGTAAAGTAACCAGCCTTCAAATTATTTACCTTTTGAAGGCTGGAAGCAAATAATTTCTCTCAAACGACAGATAGAAGCAGAAGCAAAGCTCACTCTGTACTGTTTCTGTATAAAACACACAACCAGTGAAGGCAGCAATTTCTCAGTAAGACAGTGGAAGATGTTCTATTACCAAAGAATTTATTACTTCCAGAAGTCTTTTCTATATTCAGTTTGGGTATAAATATTCCTTTCTAATCTAGCCACATCTTCTTGTTCACAAACTGCTTGCAAAAACATAAAGAATGCTTAAAAAAAAAAATCCTTAAACTTTCATTCTATAGAACTCATTTATAAGTCTGAAAATGACTTCCACTGAAATTCTCCGGCTATTGTTTTCTAAAGCAGGCAATAACGTTCAAGTCATGCTGCTCTCAGACACTGATAATGATACAAGTTTAGGCTTTTCTTGTATATGTATGAAAAAAATGCAATTCGGAAAACTGTTACCTAATAGAGGATGGTCTTTAAAGTTCACAGTGGCTACCCCGACGTAATTTTAGTATTTTAGTGACATAGGCATTATGTAACTTTCCTAACTGAAGAAAAGACATTCTCCAGATCTTTAAGAACTGATATTATGAAGCAAAAATGGGCTAGAAGTAAGTATTTTTGTGGACGGGATTGCTTGGTTTTAGGGAGATTGATGGCTGTGTTAAAGCTGACTTTTGGGAAACATCCCACACCTCAAGTTGGAATATGGCTGTGGTTAATTTAGGCAATTTTTCTATGGTGTGGTTCTCTTTGTTATAGGTGAATGCGGAAACAACTGTTCTTGACTCTCAGTTTCTTCAAACTTGACCAAGAAGAGACAATTTATTCTAGAATCACAGCATATTAGTGTTGGAAAAAGCCTTCCGATCATCTGATTCAATCCTATCTTTCCATGACTGGAAAAAGGGATGCAAAGGGAAGGTGACATATCCACCCAGGATTGAGTGATAGAAAGAGAAAAACGACATTTACACAAGGCTCATCTGCTTAGTACTACTGAGTTTCATAAGATAAGTAGATCATGTCCATAGGTGAATAATGAAAAAAAATTAGTGACTTCTCTAACAAAGTGAAGGTAAAGCCAACACTGGCATGAGGCTCACCACGTACCACCAGGGGCACAATTCTAAGCATTTTTTTTTTTTAGGTTGAACCTTATGAACCATATGGATTGCTAATATTTGACCATTTTGGTCCCACAAAAACAGCAGGTTTATATTGTTCAAACCAAACCATATATTAGCTCATTTAATCCTCACAACTCTGTGAAGTTTTACAGATGAAAACGCTGAGGCCAGAGAAGTTAAATAATCTGTCCAAGGTCAAATGATGGCAAACGAGAGCCAGGATTCCACACAGCAATCTTCCAGAGCTTGGGTTTTTCACCACAATACTACATGGCGTCTTTTCCATAGCCAGGAATGACTCCAGAGTTGTACTCTTCCTGCAGGCTTATGAACTTGACAGAGATCTAGAAAGATAACTTTTTCCCATTATACTCAGTTCTTATGAAGTAGGTGCCTCCCTCACAAATCTAGACTAATTAAAAAGCTGTAAGTGATACAAAATAACCAACTGATTGTCTTAAAGAAAAAAAACCTATTGCTATACTCTGAATGAAAGGTTAAATAGGAAAATTATAGACATTAATAAGGAAACTCCTCCTGTTAAGTGAAAAGTTTCAGAGGCCTGGAATAGAGGTAAGTAATACGAAAACCCAAACCACTACTCTTCCTATATGGTTCTGAATTATACTAAGGAAGATGTTCTATGGAATTGAAGGTAACAATCAGTAGGCTTCTGGATATCCTACAGGCATATTTGGACTGTCTTACACTATAACTAAATCGCCGTCTCTCTTCAAGTGCTCAACCATCTACAGATACACTGCCTTTTGTCACAGGTAGTCTTATGAATCTACCTTCCTAAAGGGAACAGCCAACACACTTAAGGAAGTTCTATTAACAGACATATCAAAACTGACAGTCACAGTTGATATATCACTTGGGTCAGGAGAGTGAAATTTTAAAACCACTGGTAGATAAACACACTCCCACACATACCACCTTCACACTCAGATTCGTTCCATTATGTAAAAGATGATGTCATCTCAATTACTCTGTAATATAATCAGCTGTTAACACATTCCATTTACTAAGATCAATCTGAGACAGTCAATATTTCTAGAACTAATACCCTTTTGTCCGACACGTTTCAAACTGCTCCCTCCACCCCAGAGTATGAAAGAATTGGTTCTCTGTAGATCTTCCCATTCAGTGGATATTATTAGTTATTAACTCCACACTGAACATTTTTATATTTTAAACCAGTTCAAAGACCTCTGTGGCTCTGCTAAAAAGTCATCTGTGTCATTTGGTTAACAGAGAATGCAAAACTACAAAGGGCTCATATTATTCCCTGCCTTTGGAATTAAAGATAGGATGTGGCACATTCCTATACTAGTACAAATCTATGGTGCAGTCACCCCAGAATCGTGTCTATTATTGAAGAACATGGTTTTCCTGTTTGATGTCAACCTCAGAAGTTAGGCATAATACATCTAATCTCCCTTAATAATCCATTTTTACATCTGTCATCCAGTAATCTATATATCTCAAACGTCTAAGTTTTTAGCTGGTGTATCTGAAGAGGAGTTTGAGAGCTTTATTCTTCACTGTATGAAATAATATTTCCTTTTATTTGACACAAACTTAACTTTCAAGTTTCTACTCAGACTTCACTTGAGATATGGAGAATATCTGTATCCTACCAATAATCTCAAGGATTTGGAGAGAATTATTCTTTGAGTCTGTTCTCATTGGCCAAAACAGATGTCTTTTCTAGAATATTCTCTAGTTTCACCACTTGGGTACACCAAACAGAACGTGAAATTTTTACTCAAGGGGTAGAAAATGACTAGGATGATATTTCATACACAGTTCAATTCTGGGATTGGTATTATTTGACAGTTCTAGAAGTAAATTTGAATAAAGGAGAATAACCAGTTTTTATGAGATATGTGCCCAATTTAAAAGACTATCCATTTAGTCTTTGTTTTCTAGTTTTAAATTATATACCAATTTTGACAAAGCTTTCTTCCCCAATTTTGAGATGATTCTTAATTTTCAGTTGAAAAACCTCTAAAAATCATTTTATCGCATTTCCCTTGTTACATATATGTAAATTTATTCCCTCAAAAAAAATTTGAGGAGCAAGAGCCCCTATTCAGCAACCAACGTTACTTTTAGAGAGTCTATACCTTCCATTACTGTGTATGTGTATTATTTTTCCTTTTTATTCTCCCACAAAATACTCTCATTACTAAAAGCCAGTAACAGAAGACTTTAAAGACTCACAGAATATAACTCTCTCTCTCCTTTTTAGTTCAAATTCCTACTTTGAACCTGCTATTTGTGGACTTCCTTTTTGTCTATGATTGGGCTCATTTATCTTTGAAAAAACAAACAACTTCCTCTTCATTTCAACAGCTTGTGGACTTAACTGTTCTCTCCCCATAGATACACACAAAAGTATAACACACATTAAGCTTCACTGCAAATTACCATAGCACAGTGCCCCAAATATTTGTTCTACCATTGATATTCATTCAACAGAAATGTCTGGGCAATCTGAAAACTCTGAAATAGCCACTGTCAGCTAGATTAAATATATAAATGTCACTGGGACTTTATACTGTGTACATTAGCAGGGTTTTTTGGCTAGGAAAGATGCTTCTAGCTCATAGTATAAGATTATATTAATATTCCATGATATTCTTCAATGAGAATATGGATTCTTGCTGTTTTGTTACCTAAACAAGGATGAGAAATATTCTTCTATAAGCAGAACAGAGAGAAGTATGAAAAACTAGCCCAAATAATTAAGACCTAGAGAAATTAGAATTTAAAATCTCTTATATCAGGATATAAGGTAAAAGAATAGTTGGCCTCGTGCCATGTAAATCAGACTCAGATATGTACAAATTAAATTATAAAAATTGTTTGTAAAGCAAGCTAGACATTAGAACCCATTCACTCCTACTTACATTAAAATTAATTGATTTAAATTAAAAAAAAAACAGAGAAAGAAGAAAAGGTGCACAAAATACTTTCCCATCACTAAAAAAGTCACAAGATGATGTGGTGGAAAAAATGGGAAGTGTACAGTCAGTAAAACCTATGTAAATGACACTGTCACTTTCATCACTGATTTTTTCCTTTTCTCTCCCATTTTACTAAGATTTCAGGATAGGCAACACAATTGAGCAATTTTAAGCTTGATTTTGGTGAAGTGTTCTAACCTATACTTTTTGTGTACTTCCCTTTTTGGCCCTCAGAGCTGTGCAGCTGAGGCTCAGGTCCCCGATGTTGCACTTGGCAGTAGGCGACAAAACTCTTCCTATTTGTTCCAGGTGTGTTTTAGACCCTGTCTCACCCCCAGGAGCAAATCTCTTGGCTCTGCCACTGACTTCTGACTTTGAATTGGAAGGGAACATTGTCTTTTCCCATAGGCTTTGACCAGCCTCTCTGCACCTACTTCCAGTGTTTTTGGCTTTTTTGGAAACACAAGATCTCAAGTTTCAGCACTGGAAGCACAGGGAGGCTTGCAGCCCTGGAAGTGCTCAACATGGTGGACCAGGCTCCTGTCAGGCTGCTGTCTGATAGGCTTTCAACCCCTCTTTGGGGTCTGTGTAAGAAGAGAGAAAGAGAGACTTCTTAGAATTCTGCAAAATGCCAGAACATTTGATTTCCTATGCCATCTCAACCTTAATTATAACTGCAAAGCCAAAGGCTTATAATCAGTAATCTCATTGAAATTTACAAGGTCATTTCCCTCAAATAGCCATTTAAAACTATGGTATTTCTGTGGCTTGTTAAAAACCTATTGCTGAATCTTGAAAACCAGAATTAAGGTTATTGGTTTTGTAAGAGCTTGAAGGTTTCTGTGACCAATTTGAAGCTGCGATGAAGAATACCCAGGCCAGGAGAAAAGCCAGGTAAGCTAGTATTTTTTCCCCAAATAACCAACTGTGTTTTGTGTTAAGTGCCCTGCCTCTTATCGTATTTGCAGCTTCCAAAGTCCACAGCGACATTACAGTGGAACCCTGGTTCTTCACCATTCAGGAAAGTACCAGCTGGCAGTCACTGGTATGAAGTGGATTCAGCAACCAGGAGTGTCATATTTAGCCAGGGTAGTCTGGAGAGGAGAGGACAAACACAGATGAACCACTGTTGCCCCTAAGAAAGATGGCCAAGTGGCGCCTGGGTGGCTCCGTCGGTTAAGCGTCTGCCTTCGGCTCAGGTTATGATTCCAGGGTCCTGGGATGGAGCCTTGCGTTGGGCTCCCTGCTCAGTGGGGAGCCTCCTTCTCCCCCTCCCTCTGCCTGCTTCTCACTCTCCCTCTGCCTGCCGCTCCCCTCTGCTTGTGCTCTCTCTCTGTGTCAAATAAATAAATAAAATCTTCAAAAAAAAAAAAAGATGGCCAAATAGCCAGTCTGAATGACCGATGAAAGGGGAGGGTAGCGGCTGGGCTGTGCTTACCCTTGCCGGCCTCTTGAGAGAAGACTGGACCTCATACCAAACTTCCTACACTACTGAAAGGTGACAAGCGTCCTTTCGTGAGGTCATCACGCATTACTAATCCAGGAATGGATGTTCTGTGCCTGCCGTAGCTGGCCAGGACCGTTCATTACATGAAAAAATAAGACCCGGCCGCTAACTCTTTCAAGGGTAACATGAAAAGCAGGAAATTTAAACATGGCAACTTCCTTGTGCCGACATGACCCACACCCTCATCAGTCCCCTGCCAACCTCATGACCAAAATGCATCCCTTGTGGTGACTGGGGAGGGGCACTGGAAGCTGCATCTGAGTATCTGAGGCCTCTGTGAGGGCACCGCCGCATTTCCTGTTGCATCCCCTTCTCAGTAAAGTCAGGGTGAGGTAAGCCAGCAGTGTCTTGTGAGTCTGACTGATAACCTGAGCCTGAAACGGATGACTGCAGTCTCGCAAATGGCAAACGCTTTGCCTGTAAAAACAGTAATTTCTCATGCAGCTATCATTAAGCACTCTTCGCCCAGCCTCCAGGGAAGTCTGATAGTTGACTTTTACTATCTTTGAGTCTTTGAAATGTTCCCTTTTATGTTATCTATCCCATCCTGGCAATAAGCAATAATCCTAGGCATCTTGGACCAGACTACTCCACACTATGTCCTTGTTGAACTGGGATCTCTCTCTAGAGGTTTTCAGATTAAAAACAAAACAAAACAAAAACAAAACAAAACAAAAAAACCCCCAACTAGTTAAAAAAGTGGCACAGGTAGCAGCAGCTTCAACACCGGTAGAAATCTGACAGTTTCTCCTAGAGTGATTCATGTTACAGAATCAATTGTCAAACATAATGGTATCTTTCCACAGAAATTCCTTAAAAAATGGGCACAGGCAATACAAGATAAAATTCGCTACATAAGCACATTACTTTTTTAGTAAACAAAAAGAAATGGCTAACTGAAAGTAAGGCATTTAGGAACATCCCAGGAACCACAGGGGTGACTTGTATACGACTGTGATTTTAATACTCATTTAATAAAATCCTAGGAAATAACCTTCTATCAGACAGTGTCTTGTTTTTCAATTTTATGTCTCAAAAGGGAAAGAAAACATGCACCGTGAAATTTACATATCTGTTACTTATAAAGATACAGTCAAACTTAACTTCCACAAAATACCATTTTACTTTAATTTAATTAATTACCAGCTAGTAGGTCTGCCGATGCTGATGAACTAGAAGCAGCCTGAGGTGCAGGTTGGGGTTCAGAAGCACTACTTCCAAATGCATCTACCCATTATCCATTATGCAGCAAAAAAGTAAAAGAATGTAAACATTAAGTACAGTAAGTAAATTAAGTGTTTTGCCAAGAAATGCATAGACATGACACTGTGTGGTGAGCTTGTCACCTGTGGATAACTGAAATGATTGAGTGAGCTGAATTATGCTCTGACCAGTTTATTCTCTCAAAAAAGAGTTCTAGAATATTTCAGATTAACACCCCTTTGTAAGACAATTCTTTTTTAAAGAATAAAAGTTTTGGACTAAATCCTGACATCTCTTAAAATAGGACCAAGGTTTAAAAAATTTTGCCCGAAGGCAATACACAATGGAATTTTCCCATTTAGAACTCTATTAAACTTAGAAAAAAAATTAACAGACTTAATTCAAGCAGCAGCAGCAGCTCCACTTGTACCCATTTATCAGAGTTCAGTGTTTATTTGCCACAAGTTTTGAGCTCTGAATGTCAGAGACTGTGACACCATTGTACCCCTTATGGCACATACCATGATGCTTCTACATACAGTAGGTAAGGTACTCAGTGTGGTTTAACTTGCTAAGAATGGCATTTGAGCCCGGGGCATACACATTAGTGGATGTTCATGAAGAAATCACTTCAAATCTGTACGTTTCCCTATAAATTTACTGCTACTAAAGTGACTTTAAATGCATCACCCTAATGAGTAGTGCAAGAGTTAGTTCAGTACATCTCCCTGCCGTCAGATAACATATAAAGTAAGGGGAAAATACATTTAAACCAGTGAAACATCTTCTAGTTCTCTGGGAAGATTTTAAAACATTAAGCTCAATAAACCCTACAGAATAATGTATGGCTGTACGGCTTATGTTTTCAGTTTCGAATGGCTTGTTTTCAATTCTAAATTATCTAGTTAACGTTTATATTGCTTTTAAGAACTTAGAAATGCTGATTTAGCCAACAGATCAGGTTCACCAAGGAAGAACAGTAGAAGGAAATTCCAACCAGCTGATTCTACATTAGGATGAACAGAAAGTTAAAAACACAAAGACTTCAAATGAAAAATGATCTGGTTCTGTTAGGCCATGCACGAAAATTGTGATGAACTGATGAGGATGAAGATGATGATGGCAAAGCAATGGGAAAGATCTTAAAAACTTAAGTTTACAGTTAAGAGATGGAAATAACTTCAGAGTCAAAAGAAAGAATGATGGAATATAATGAAAGAGAAGATGTAGAAATTGAGGGAGGAAAAAAATAAAGATTGTTTACGTGTTGAAGGAGGAGAGGTACGCACCCCCAAAAAGGTCTATCACGCCTGAAGAATCCACCTTTGCTGGAGAGGCAGTGGTTGCAGGAGACGGTACTGCAAATGCATCCACTGCAGTGAAGCACACAACAGGAAAAATCACACGTCACCCAAGGGAAAATAAAGCCATGCATGAGCCTTGACAGATGGCTTCCTGGGATTTCGTGTTTAACAGCGGGCAGTAAGATCGCAGACAGTCTTAACAGTTAAGACAAAGCAAATGGATTTAAAAATATACACTTTCCTAAAGAAAATAACATTTGACTTCTTGAACTCAGAGGTTTTAGCGCGGGTGGGTGGGGGGAGTTGTCTCTTTTCACCAGCATTAGATTGGAAATTATGAACCTCATCGGTTGGTGATGGGCCAAAATGAGATTTTTTTTTTTTCTTTTCCAAGTGAATTTTGAGTTTAAAAGAACTCCAGACAAACCTGCACATCTTCGTGTCCGCCTCTCCACACACAACCCCCACCAGACATCTCAGAAGGCTTGGCCTTGGCAGAAGCACTCACCGGATAAGAGGTCAGCAGTGAGAGAGCTCTCAGGCACAGGAGAGGCCCCTTGTGGTGGAGAGGAGAAAGCGTCTTCCCAAAGTGAAACAAACCAAAACCAAGCAGAGGTAAGTAGAAAGCGGAAATCAAAGTTCAATATCTAACAAATGCATTATCACAGGGGAGCATCAAGAGTTCAGTCATCAAAACATCGGGGAGGGGGGAACTAATGTTCAAAAAAAAAAAGGGTGGCTTTGGTTTTACCTGTACCAAACAGGTCTATGCTAGGAGCAGCATCCGGCTTAGGCGCCGCGGCGACTTCCGGAGGGGCCTCAAACAAATCTAAGACCAAGAACACACATGCCTTTACTCTACTGGACAGACCAGCCTGACACAGCATCACCTCCCAGTTGTGCATCAGCACAGGGGAGAATTCCGAAATAGGCGGCATGGGGTTGACCCGGTTGTCATGCAGTAACGGTTGTGTGTGCAGAATTCAATCCACCCGAGGGAGAGAGTTCAACAACAACGAAACATTACCACCAAAGATATCTAGAGCAGGAGGAGCGGCGGTGGCGGTGGCTGAGGTGGTGGCGGGGGCGGCGGTGGCCGCGGTGGCAGCTGCGACAGCGGGAGCAGGAGAAGGAGCAGTGGCGGGAACCGGAGGGGCTGTGCTAGCTGTAGGGGTAACTACAGGAACACTGGTCTCAGGTGGCTTCATTGCAAAGAGGTCCAGCTCGGGTGCAGCCTCTGCACTACCTTCAGACGGGGCAAAGGGGTCTTTTGGAAAAGGAAGGTGGAGACACACATATAGCATCAGTAAGGAAAGAGACGAGAGAGAGAGAGAGAGAGAGAGAGAGGCATCATAACTATGGGTAAGAGGCACCTTACGCAGATATTCACACACTAGCTAGGCATTAGGCTTGCCTGGACTGAACTACTATCCTATTAGCAACGGTCAGTGATTAGGATGTTTTTATAAAAAAAAAAAAGAAAATTTAGTAGGTAACACAAGTTAAAAAACTAAAACGCTTCAATGTAAGATGAGCCTACGGTCTAGGATTAGAGATTGTTCTTCAAATCCTCAATCTGGGCAATTTGGTAGCTTTGAAAATTCACTAAAACATGCCTATATAGTAGAACTCAGCGCTACAGAAGAGTACAATCCAGCAGGAGGGGACCAAAAAAACATTAAGAGAGCATACTTGCACTGACAAAAATTGTCAATCTTGAGAAATTGTCAATTTTGATAAGTATGCATTTGGTCGTCTTAATGTTTTAAGTGCCGGCGCTACTGATTCAGTTATGATGAATGATCCTTTATACTCAGAAGAAATTAAAGTCAGAAGAACATATGGCCACATCTCACTACGGGAGTTTCACATTGGGACAGAGAAAACAACAGACTTGCTCGCGACTATCGACCCACCATTTCCTGAGCATGCATCAAGTGCGGCGGCTACGGGGGCTGGGGTCGCTGGCGCGGCGGCCCCTTCGGATGCTGCAGGGGCCTCCCCGGGAGAAGCTGCAAAGGCATCTTGGGTGCGGTTTTTAAAACAACACAAATTAAAGGAATAAAAAGAGAAGAAAATATAGTAAAAGAACCAAGTTAAATTGCAGAAAAGGCTCCCTTATACAACATGAATTTCTTCAAATGCATTCTTACGGCTCATGCACTGTTGGCGGTCACAAAAATCGTGATTCTTTGGCTCCTTTGTGTTAGTTACATGCAAGTGGTACAGCGTTCATACTGCTGAGGCCTGTTAGGATCCATCAGGTAACACGATTCCCATTGTATAAGGGCTCGGAAAAGCATGTTTTATGTAACATTAGAAATTAATGGATGTGAAAATTAAAACACAAAAAATAACTTTATTAAGTGATTTAAGACATTAATCTTTCATAGCTGGTGAACACTTATTCACTATGTTACTATGATGTCTCTTTGACTGGTGGTTTCTACCAAACATAGATGTCTTCTTTAACGGCAATAAAATTAAACATACGATGGTAATGTAAACAAATAATTATAGTTTAAAAAAGTTTTATGGTCTAGTACAGGCATAAACACTGTTAACATGAAAGGTTTACTAAGTATTCATAAGAAAGTTAAGTCTTTGTTATCCTTGAAAAACATTTTCAGATACAACTAAGGATTTAAGGAAATAGATAACAAAACTAGGGGATGACACTATAATGCCTTTATTTCAACTTAAATTTATCGTTGTTTTAAAATATTGTATTCCTCTCATTATTTAGAAAATGATCTATTTTCAACAAACTAAAAACATAGTTTCATGCTTTAAGACTATAAGCGTATCACTATCTATAGCAGAAAATCCGTTAACATACAGGCAGCCCCGGTTTATAAATGCCCAATATATAAATGGCTGATGTGTACAAACAGCACCCAATGTGTTTCTGTCAGTAAACCATGTTAATTTGGTAAAAAAAATCCTGGAGTCTTCAAAGAGATTCTATAGCTCGAAAGTACAAAAGAATGAAGCTATCATTAGCATGATTTGCTGAGAAGAAATTCCTGGAAATATCCACCTAGAATCTGCCACTTACCTGCTAGACTTCTCATCCTAAAATACTGCCCTCCACAATATCTACAAGTGTCCCCTAGAACACCGTTCCTCTGGCTGTTAAGGATTTATCATATATGCTTGTGAAATGCTACACAGTATATCCCTTTTCTTGGAGATTTACGTAGTATACATTAGGCTCTAGGAAGTCCTATAGTGAAGGCACTTGTCTCTGAGTTTAACCCAGCATGTTCGAAACTGATCTTAGTATGAAACAGACTTTCCTGCTTTCCTGTCCTGAGGCCCGGCATTAAGTGGAACAACAAACAATAAATTGGTCACTTGGGTTGAAAGGCCCTTTACAAGAACACAAATATCCTAAGGAGGTCACGTACCGCATGGAGCATTGGGTGTTATATGAAAACAATGGATCATGGATCGCCACATCAAAAACTAATGATGTATGGTGACTAACATAACATAATAAAATTAAAAAAAAAAAGAACACAAATATCCTTAGAAGACACAATGAGACAATCGGTTATTCATATCTTACAGATTTATTTGATCTGCTTGCTTCCCTCAGCTACACAAGGGAATATGTTTTTGGAGCAAGGGTCTGTCAGGGGAGAGGCCAAATAATACTGGAGTGTGGCTAGGCCAGGCTTGCTTCCCCAGATGCAATGCTAAGGACACTGTAATAGAGGGCTTAGAGCAGTATGAAAACCCTAAGAACCGGGGCAGAACACAAGAGAGTGTAAGAGGAGGTTGGCAGGGCTGAAAGTATTTTGCCACAAGTCAGGTCTGTTTTCTTTCTTTTTATTCCCATAAAACCTTGAACCAAGGCTAATAATACTAGAACTAGTAAAAACGGTAATAGCAGTCACTAGTGAGTATGCACCACTGTGTAAATACTTTATGGACATTATTAAATTTAATTCCTGTAACTATCTCACAATATAGGTTCTATTATCTCCACTTTGTAGATAAGAACAGAAGCTTGGGGAGTCTGAGTGACTTGACCAAGGTCACCAAACAGGCAAATGGTGGTGTCAGGATTTGGTCGTAAATTGACGGAGGTTTGTGTGTTTAGCTACTACGCTGCACTGTCAAGAGCCATGCCACACTCTACTGTTTTGTCTTTGTTGGATGGAATAAACACCAGTTATATCAGTGTTGGGGGTCAAGTAAATAACCATGGGCTGGCCTCTTCAATTATCACCTACGTGTAAGTAGGTGAAACCCATATTTGTAACCATGTCCTCAGAAGTGGTTTTTTTCTTCCCTGTCATCTCCTTTTAATGCTTCTCCTGTTACTTAAAACTAAACATTACAAACTCCTCTAGTCCCATCAGAACTTCTCTTAAAGGGCGCCTGGGTGGCTCAGTCATTAAGCGTCTGCCTTCAGCTCAGGTCATGATCCCAGGGTCCTGGGATCGAGCCCAGCATCAGGCTCCCTGCTTGGCGGAAAGCCTGCTTCTCCCTCTCCCACTCCCCCTGCTTGTGTTCCCTCTCTCACTGTGTCTCTCTCTGTCAAATAAATAAATAAAAATCTTAAAAAAAAAAAAAAAGAACTTCTCTTAAAGACAGGAGGCCAGCTGCTCCAGGTCCTGTCTGATAAGTCTTCCAGGCCAGGAGGGAGAGATTTGCATGAGCGAGGCTGCAGCCGAACCCAGCCCCAGCCACTGCCTGACTAGCCAGGAAGGAGACCCTGAATGAGAACAGTCCAGCAGAGCTCAGTTGGCTCCAGAGCTGTGAGAGGTAATAGAATTTTTTTGTTGTAAATAAAACAAAACTTGTTTTACTACCTAGCTTTCTTTATCAGTGGCAGCATTATCCTTCCAGTTCTGAAAACTCAAGCTCTTTCCAATCAAGTTCTCTTTCCCTTGTTACCCATTTGCAGTTCATTTTTACATTCTGCTTATTTTCAAACAGTCCTATTTCCTGGAAATGCATGTTCCTGCTGTTCTACAATTATGTACCCAGTCCAGACCTTCCCCAGCAAAATCATCTCCCTGATACCACCGCTATAGACCAGTCTTTTCTTCCTTCTAGCAATCTAGGAAGAATTTTCTCTTAATTTTTTTAGCATGTGACTACCTTTCTAAAAATTTCATTTGAAAATTTTTTTGTTTCATTTTTATTTCATTTGAAATTTACTTAGCTGTAATTTTCCCCACCTGAACTCTCCCCATGTTCTCCAGTCACATGAGCCATCTTTAAATCACATACTTGGCACAAAGGTTTCAATCATTGTCAACAGCCTGGAAGTCACCCAGGTTATAAGACTCTTACATGAAATCTATTTTTAAGTGCTTGTATTTAAGTTCTGGTTTTAAGGAAGGTTAATTAACTTAGTTTGTCAACAAACTCGTGCAAATGAAAGCAGGCTTGCGAGCTAAGTTCTCTGGTTTTCCAGCCACTTGGTTTCATGCTCACAGACTACATCCTCATGAGGGCTTGCTCACATACTGACACAGGTGACTGAAAGGGTACCCTGGCAAAAGTGTAGAGGAATTAGTATCAACTTAGCATTCCCGTGCTTAGAAAAACCCTGTGTTGTCACGGACTAATGTGTTGCTGTGAGCAAAGTTTTCAAGTGAAAAATAGAATATTTTAAACAAGTTTGTCTTTTATCAGTATCTGTAAATTTTACTGATTTTTTAAAAGCACAATACTACCTTGCAGTCCTGTTCTGCATGACCACAGAAAGCAGATTTTTTCTTAAAAGTTCACTTTAAAAAATAAAGCATTTAGTAAGTATAATGTTTCTGAAAAAAAATTTTTAATGACTTAACACTGAAATAACTAAAATGTTAGGTGGAGTGTCAATCTGGATATTTAAAACTGATAACATTTCCTATTTTTCAAATTTGTAATGAGAATGCATAGAAAATTTTAATGTTTTAATATTTCATACTCATGAAATTAATTAGCTACTTTTCAGAAATTAAAGCTCTTTAACTTACTTCTAAAGATATCTATTTAATACTGCTGTACAAGCTAGATAAAACCTCAAAAGCACGTTTTAAAGTCATGTAAACAAAATATCTGGTGCCCTTGTGTATTTAAGAGTTCTATCACTTACCCATTTTAGTGATACAGAATAAGAAAAAAAATGGCCACACAACATGGCCCATCTCTAAATAATTCGTTGTAAATCAATAAAGAGCATGAAAGAAATTAGGGAATATCCTTGAAAGCTACATAACAGTGACACGTATAGGCTCCTGACCATAAATGATAAGAGATTTTATAGCTGTCAGAGGTCAGGAGACAGGTTGTGGGACTATCCAGATCAATAAAAATGATTGTGATGAGATTTACAGATGTACTCACTAAACCTACAGCCAAATGTCTAGAAAGGATACTGGTAAAATCCCAAGGAGGGCTCCATTCTTTGGCATTAAGTTAGATGGCTTTCTGAAGCATTAGTCTTTTAAATCTGTATTTCAGGTTAGAAAAAGCCATGACAATATTTACAAATACACAGATTTTTCTGCTTGAGGAATACAGAAAAATCAGTAATAAGTGATCAACACAAACAGCAGGATGGCACAAAGACTGTATCAAAGCAATATATTAGGCTTTATTATTCTAGAGAGCCATGAGGGAAGCAAGCTGGAGTTGACTGATTTCTTAAAGGCAATTAAGCTCCTTACAAATGGACTGAAAAACAAAAATCTAAACAGCTAAAGATGTAGAAATGTTCAAGCACACAAGAGTTATCCATCATGTCCATATCTTCCTTGACGTTTTTCTGTCAACATAAGCCTATGAGAAACCACTCATACCCAATACCAATTGTGGGGGGCGTAGGAGGGGGTGAAGAAGTTGATTTTATAAATTTAAGCTAAAAATTTAACTTTTGGTCTCAGAAGTTATAGAGGTGTACCTGAAAAACTAACTTTTGCTAGTGGTTGACTATTTTTAATTAAATATTCAAGAGCCTTCTCCTACTTTTTAAAAAATGGTTTCTCCTGTAATAGGAATGGCAGCGCGGCAAGACGGCAGCAACTTCCTCGTGTGAAACACTGGGCGCAGTGCTGTGTCCAGTTGAGTGCTCCTTGTCTTGGGTGTCGGCCAGCCTCAGTGACTGGGCCATGGCGGGGAGCACAGTGCCATGTGGCAGTGTGCAAGCGTACCTTCCCTGGGGAATGTACTGACTCCACCAGAGCCTGCCAAACCTCTCCTGCTCTCCCTGTCACTCGCTTCCTCCAATTTCTTTACCATTTTCTCAAAATGCCCTGGGAAAGATGTTATATGGTAATGAAGAAACACAAAACTATGATGACTATAACACCATTCGATGTATGTATTTGACATCAGCACTTCTCCAGGTGTGGACATCAGCACCACTCAGATGGGAATGTGTAAATGGCTGCAGATGGTTCCTCAGGTCCGGGCATATTATGCTGCCAGAGTCTAGATACCTGACTCAAGCTCACAGCTGTAAATCAACTCTGTCAGAATTTACATTTGCACGTAAAGTATATTTTCAGGCAATCATTTCAAAGCCTGACCTAAACCTGTTTTCCATCAGCATTTTGAGTGTTGGTATCAGATGATCTCTCAAAGTTCCAAAGCCAAAGATGCTCCAAGTTTTTGCTTGCACAGAACAAGCTTACAGTTACAAAAATGGGCATATCCCTAAACTCTCTTCAGACTTCCAAATCTGAACTACTCTTAGATGATTTTTTGTCTTACATCTTAAAAAATAACTTAAGCCAGGACTTCCCCTTCCATATTCTCCAAGTACTATTCATTCAGCTAGTGTCAATGTGGTCAAAAAGTCACACCTAAATATGATAGAGAGGTCTGGTACCACCTTCATATAGATACTGCTGGGCAGGAGCATATAGGGGACAACAGCAACTTAAATCCTCACTTTTAAAAAATGGGAAAATCAAGTGGGCCTAAAGCATTGCAACCTTTGCGCTAAAACCACTAAAATTAAGTGAAGATAAGGTTGATGAAGTTAGCGAAGATAAATACATATGAATAAACATGTAAAACGTAGTGGAACACTCTGACGTGCTGTTATATAATGTAAACATTTTTAAGTACCTTAACTCTAAGGTAATTTTAGCAAACCTGGCAGGAAAAGGACAAAACCGTGATGTGACCGACTAACCTCCAAAGAGATCCACGTCAGCAGTGACAGCAGTGACAGTTGTAGTGGTTGAGGCAGAGGCTGAAGCAGTTGCAGTTTCAGAAGCTGTAGTAGGAGGGCTAGGTTCTGGTGCAAAGGGATCTGAAACTTGTGCTTCAGAGGGAACAGAGGAAAGTGTAGCCAGAGAATCTACGTTGCACCACAGACAGAGAACCAACAGGAGAGAAGAGGAGGAAAAGGACAGAAGATATACCAGACTCCAAATGACCAAATAAGGACAGTTATTAAGAAATGGAGGTCTCTCAAAACAGAAGTTTAAAATAAAGCTTTACTCACCCTCTCCCAAAAGGTCTACCGATGTCCATTATGTGTCAGCGTATGAAGAAACAAGAAAGAAAGCTGAAACATGCAGCCACACCAATGTCCAAGCAGGGCGAGGTACTAACTGAAGACATTTTAGCTGTTTGCACCTTTCTGGACCATTTATAATCACGAAATAGTGTATTGCCTATTATTATCATGGAATGTTTGAGCTGGAAGGGACCGTAGGGATCCTCTAGACCTAGCTTCCAATTTTATAAATGGGAAAACGGAGGGCAAGCAAGGTCAAGAGACTTACCTGAAGTCAGCTCTAAATAACTTTGACAAACTCTATTTCTTACCAGATTTACTATTTCATCTGCTTTGATGCATTTCACTACACGATAAATATCAATTCTAAGGAAACTGTAGTCAATGAAACTTTATTAATCCTCTATTTGATGTGTCACTTCAGTCCAGAATACCACAGAATAAATACAGGCTTTCTGATAGCTGTAGTTTGATTGCAGAACATACCAAACACAGTCAAAGAACAGTCCAAGTTTAGGGGCTAGAAAAAAATAACCCTCACCTCCATGATTTTTGTCTTCATAAATTTCACATTATTGGATGTTTTTCAATTCTATATATAATCTTTCCATTTATAAACATTATGTGACAACATAATGAGAATTATTTTTAAGATGAATGAGACAAGACTGTGTAGCATCCAAACTTTTCAGGCCTTCTGAGGTCTGCATTCCTTTTGGAGGTGCATACTTAGTGTTCAACAGTGGGATTACAGTTGGCATCCTAAATAAAAAGCCCAGGAAGGGTAATTCTTAACTATACTATAACTTTAGGTTAAACATTTAGAGAGTCCAATAGCATTCTTGTATTCCCAATCATGTGATATAACCCAGGGCTTATATTTGAATTCATGAATTTACTGGAAATTTATTTTAATCATGAAGAAATTTTATCAGAACTCATTAGGGAGCTATTTTCTTAAGAGCCTTAGAAACAATATGAGAACTAAGTAATCTAAAAGTTCTAGAAGACATTTAAAAAACTGAGAAACATAAATTTGACATTAAAAGTAATCATATTCGGGCGCCTGGGTGGCTCAGTTGGTTAAGCGACTGCCTTCGGCTCAGGTCATGGTCCCGGAGTCCTGGGATCAAGTCCCACATCGGGCTCCCGGCTCAGTGGGGAGCCTGCTTCTCCCTCTGACCCTCTCCCCTCTCATGCTGTTTCTCTCTCTCTCTCTCTCAAATAAATAAATAAATAAAATCTTTAAAAAAAATAATCATATTCATTTAACTATGCAATTTGCAAACCCAATAAATATTAGATAAAGCACTCTACAGACACACTAAGGTAATCAAAGCCCTTCTAACCAAATCTTTTATATTTCATAACAGCATTAACAAATTATAGCACACAGGGTACTTCACATTAGAAACAGTTTTTTAATTTTAGAACATATGCATAATTAACAATAGGCAAAAAGGAGCTATGTTGATTTGGGGCTATAAGCTGAACAGGTAGGCCCCAAATCCTGAGAAACAGAAGGTACTTCCAATAATTCCTCAAACCAACAGTATCAGGCCCAAAACAACTGTTACTCTATACTCATACATCCCAAAATATTAATTAGAAACCAAACTGGGTCAACAGAAGCCAGACAGACTTGGTTTCTCTATTCTCCTGGCATTGGTGGGACTCTCTCTAGTCTTGCTTTATAATGGCTAGTTCAAGAAACAATGTGATAGCAGAAGAGCTAAGAGCCATGTGATTTAACAGTTTCCAGACTTGCTACTGTCTATGCCAGGGAATGGGCAATTTATTTCGTACATTTGGTAAGTGAGAAAGGAGAAGACTATTCACGTGTATTGGAACGAGAGAGAAATAGAAATATTTTAAAAAAGTATAAAAGATTAAAATACTAGTTCCATGTTTTTGACTAGTGTTTTATTCAGATTGAGGGTTATAAGACTTGTTGCAATATGATGAAAGATGGAAAGTAAAATTTCCTAGGGAAATGTATGACGACTAAACATAGTGGTGCATAACTGATGCTGAAAACTTTTGCTACAGGTGTCAATCTCTAAAATCTTAATTTTCTGGATGAAATATAATTTGTTACTTATTTCTTGCTTTATGCAAAATTTTCCCTAGTATAAAAGAAAGCCCTACTTTATGATGATGGGAACAGTTATTCTCAAAGCTACCAGTGTTTATAAAAGATTAAACTATACAAACTGCTCCTCCCCATAACCCACAGCAGCAGAGTTCAATTCACTGGCAAGTAGTACATAATCAGAGTTATTTTTTTGTGTTATGGAAATTGCTAGAAAATACTCATTGTAACTGAGGAAACAAAACTACAACTAAATTAATAAGGAAATCTATATTTTGCAGTGATATGAGGCTAAACTTCCTAGGTTATTATAAAGGTTGAATGTGTTAATATATTTAAGTGCTCACTCTTACCTGGAGCATATCAAATGCTTGCTAATAAAAATAGCAAGAGCTAACATTTAAGTCAAGTTATAATTTTCATTATAGAACTATGACTTTCAAAGCTTCTATACATCTTTCTGGATGTATGTGTGTGTACACATGCATGTTTCCAAAATAGCCCATAGATATGCCCCCAGATTTAATTAACAAGCAAATGGTAATATGTCACTAAAATTGCTTGTACTGTGGGTAATATTCCCCATGGAAACTATTAAAGTCATATGATTGCATAATAAGAGTGAGCCTTCAAATGGATGTTGGTAATTACTTTCTGTTAGGTCTCTTAATTCTAATAAAAACCCTAATTAGGTCAACTAATAAAACCCTAATAGGAATTCTATATTTCTCAGAAAAGAGAAATTTCACTTCAAGCATTTATAAGAAGAAATGATCTGTTTCCCACTTCTAAGATACACAGAAAGACAACACACATACTCACTTGTTTCTGCTGAGAGGAATTTATTATGAAGAGAAAAACACTCTCATTATGGGGCCAATGGCAGGGATTAAAAAAATGCTCTGTCATCTTTCAGTCAAACATGTTCATTATCAGCCCACAGAATGCAAATCTTATATGGCATTATTTAACTTAGGTTTACTAAAATATGAATTTGCTAAAACATGGTTGTCTTATGCCAACAGGAAAAATACTATCATTTACAGTATGTACCTTAAAATGGTAATATTTATCAGTACCCATTCATAAACACCTGAATTCATAAACACCTGAAATGGCCTTGGTTGTTGGAAAATGAATCCTCTTACTAGCATTATGGTCAGATAAGAATATCTAAATAAGTCTACAGAGTTTTAAGGTTTATAGTTTATTGTCTGGTTATACAAAATTAAAATGTGTTTCAATAATAGAAGTGGCATGAATTTATCAAACAAGATCGAGAAAGTGATTTTATTTATTTTTGCTTAGTCAAATGACCAAAACATATTTGTTATAACTTAGCATCATGTTCAACCCCTACCGGGTATCTATAGGATAAATGCAAACTGAAGGTAGTGAATATTTCTCAATTTCATATTATACAACTTTACTTCAATTTCTTAAGGCTTATAAATTTTACTATTCTGCTTAGGAATTAGAGAATTTATTAGTATTTTTTTCTTTTTAGCTGACCTTCTACTACCATGAAATAGTACAGTTATAGATATATTCTTGAGACAGAAGACTAATGATGTCTAATTATCAAAAAGTGACCATCAGGCCCTGAGCCAAGGTTCTGCTAGCCTATCAGGTGCTTTATTTCTTTTTCTTGCCTAATTGCTCTGGCTAAGACTTCCAGCACTATGTTGAATAGAAGTGGAGAGTGGGCATCCTTGTGTTGTCCCTAATCTTAAGAGAAAAAGGTTTCAGCTTTTCACCATTGAGTATGATGTTAGCTGTGGGCTCATCATATATGGCCTTTATAATGTTAAGGTACACTCCTTCTACTTATAATTTGCCAAGAATTTTTATCATGAAAGGATGGTGAAATCTGTTAGATGATTTTTCTGCATCTATTGAGATCATATGATTTTTTCTTAAAGTAGACTCCATGCCCAGCGTGGATCCCAACACAGGGCTTGAACTCATGACCCTGAGATCAAGACCTGAGCTAAGATCAAGAGTTGGATGCTTAACCAACTGAGCCACCCAGGCACAATGAGATCATATGATTTTTATCCTTCATTCTGTAATATCATATATCATGTTTACTGATTTGCATATATTGTATATATTGAACCATATATTGATAAATCCCACTTGATTATGGTGTACGATCCTTTTAATGGGTTACTGAATTTGGTTTGCTAATACTTGGCAAAGCATTTTTGTGTTTTTGTTCATCAAGGTTATTGGCCTGTAATTTCCTTTTCTTGCAGGTCCCTATCTGGCTTTGGTCTGAGGGTAATACTGGTCTCAAAAAATGAGTTTGGAAGTGTTTTCTCCTTTTCAATTTTTTGGAAGAATTAGAGAAGGACTGGCATTAATTCTTATTTACATGTTTAGATAGAATTCATTTGTGAAGCTATCTGGTCATGGGTTTTTCTTTGTTGGGAGTTTTCGATTCATGTCTCAATTTCCTTACTCATTATGGGTCTGTTCAGATTTTCTATTTCTTCATGATTCTGTCTCAGTCAGTTTTATGTTTCTAGGTATTTATTAATTTTTCTGGATTATCAATATGATGGCATATAGTCGTTCATAGTAGTCTCTTATGGCCCTTTGTATTTTTATAATATCAGGTGTAATGTTTCCTCTGTCATCTATAATTTTATTTGAGTTCTTGCTCTTCTTTTCTTGTTTAGTCTAGCTAAAGGTTTGTCATTTTGTATATTCAAAAAACCAATTCTTAGTTTCACTGATCTTTTCTATTGTCTCTCCAGTTTCTACTTCATTTATTTCTGGTCTAATTTTTCTTATTTTCTTCCTTCTGCTAATGTTGGGATTTGTTTGTTCTTTTTCTAGTTCCTTGAGGTATAAAGCTAGCTTGCTTATTTGAGATCTTTCTTCTTAATGTAGGCCTTTACCACTATAAACTTCCCTCTTAGAGTTGCTTTTGCAGCATCCTGTAGGTTTTGGTATGTTATGTTTCCATTTTCATGTGTTTCTTTTTTTTTATTAAGATTTTATTTCTTTATTGGGGGGAGAGAGAGAGAGAGCACAAGTAGGGGGGAGTGGCAGGCAGAGGGAGAAGGAGAAGCAGACTTTCCATTGAGCAGGGAGCCTGATGCAGGGCTCAATCCCAGGCCTCAAAGGCGACACTTAACTGACTGAGCCACTCAGGTGCCCCCATTTTCATCTGTTTCAAGATACTTTCTGATTTCATTTCAATTTCTTCTTTGACCCATTGGTTGGTCAGGAGTATGTTGTTTAATCTCCACATATTTGTGAATGTTCCAATTTTCCTTTTGTTACTGATTTCTAGTTTCATACCACTGAGATTAGAAATGATACTTGCTATGACTTCAATCTTCTTTAATTTGCTAAGATTTGTTTAGTGCCCTAACTTACAATCTATCCTGGAGAGTGTTCCATGTGTGCTTGAGAAGAATGTATATTCTTCTGTGTTAAATGGAATGTTCTGTATATGTCTGTTGGGCCCATTTAGAATAAAGTTATCAAGTCCACTGTTTCCTTATTGATTTTCTGCCTGGATTATCTATCCATTGTTGAAAGTGGCATAAAAAAGTCCTCTACTGTTATTGTGTGGTTATTTCTCCCCTTGGTTCTGTTAATATCAGTTTTATATATTTAGGTGTCCCAATGTTTAGTGTATATACTTATTTATAATTGTTATTTCATCTTGATGGGTTAATCTTTTTATCATTATATAATATAGTGACCTTCTCTGTGTCTTGGATAGATTTTGACCAAAAATCTATTTTGTCTGATAAAAGTATAGCCAATCCTGCTCTCTTTTGATTGCCATTTGCATGGAGTATCTTTTTTCTATCCTTTCACTTTACCTATGTGTGTCCTGAAAGTTAAAGTGAGTCTCATAGGCAGCATATCGTTGGATCTTGTGTTTTTGTTTTTTTTTTAATATTCATTGAACCACTCTGTGTCTTCTGATTTGGGGAATTTAATACATTTATATTTAAAGTAATTATTGATGAGTAAGGACTTATTATTGCCATTTTGTTTACTGTTGATTTTCCTTAGTGGTATATTTTGATTCCTTTCTCTTTATCTTTTGAGTATCTAGTAGAAGTGTTTTCTTTGTATTTATCATGAGTCTTATATAAAACAGCTTATAGTTATAACAGTACATTTTAAGCTAAGAACTTAACTTCAATCATATATCAAAAGTCTACACTTTTACTCCTCCTCACCCCTGACATTCTATGCTTTGATGTCACAAGTTTTACATATCGTGTTTATACTAACAAATTATGGTAGCTTTAGTTATTTTGAATTCTTTTGTCTTTTAACTTTTATACTAGAGTTAAACGTGATTTACTTACCACCACCACAGTATTATTCTGAATTTGGCAATATATTTACCTTTACCAGTGAGCTTTATTCTTTCATATGTTTTCATGTTGGTACTTAACATATTTTGCTTTAATTTGAAGAATTCCCTTTAGCATTTCTTACAAGGCATGTCTAGTGGTGATGAACTTCTTTAGCTTTTATTTGTGGAGGAATATCTTCATCTTTCCATTTCTGAAGGACAACTTTGGTGGGTACAGTACTTGTGGTTGAAGTTTTGGGTTTTTTTTTTTCCCTTTCTGCACTGTGAGTATATCATCCTACTTACTCCTGACATGCAAGGCTTCTGCTGAGAAATGTGCTGATAGCCTTATCAGGGTTCTTTTCTATATGACAAGTGGCTTTTCTCTTGCTGTTCTCAAGATCTTCTTTTTGTCTTTGACTTTTGTCAATTTGATTATACCGTGTCTTCTTTGGGTCGATCTTGCTTGGGACTTTTGAATTTCGTGAATATGAATGTCCATATCCATGTCTGTATAATTTGGGAAGTGTTCAGTCATTATTTCTTTAAATAAGCTTTCTGCCCTTCTTTTTCTGTCTTCTCCTTCTGGGATTCCCTTGATGCATATATTCATTCATTTGATAGCATCCACAGGTCCCATGTGCTTCTTTTTCCTTTTTGTTCCCCTAACTGGTATCTTCTAATGATGTATCTTTGAGTTTGCTGATTCTTTATTCTGTCTGATTAAGTCTGCTGTTGAAGCTCTCTATTGAATTTTCAGTTCAGTCATTATATTCTACAGCTCTAGGATTTCTGTTTAGTTCTTCCTTATGGCCTCTATCTCTTTATTAAATTTCTCATTTTGTTCACGTACTGTTTTCTTGACTTTGTTTTGTTGTCTATTTCTGTTCTCTTGCATCTCACTGAGCTTCGTTAAGATGATTATTTTGAATTCTTTGTCAGGCAATTCATAGATCTCCATTTCTTTGGCATTGGTTATTAGAGTATTATTAGCTTCCTTTGGTGGTGTCATGTTTGTTTCCATGATTCTTTGTAATCCATGTAGCCTTGTGTTGGTGTCTGTGCATTTGAAGAAGTAAATAGCTCTTCCAGTCTTTAAAGACTCATTTTGGCAAGTAAAGACTGTCACCTGCTCTGTGCTAATGACATTGCCCAGAGTATCAGAATAGAATCACAACTGAGAGGGGTTGGAGCTCGGTCATGTGGCTACCTGCTGGGTATGCTTGATGCCCATGGTTGGTGGGCCTCTTGCCAGGGGCTTGGATGGGTTTGGATCTGCCTCATCCCTGGGTGGACCTTCAGGACCTTGGTCAGTAGGGCTAGAACTGGGACAAGGGTCCATTTCAGGGTCTGCAGTTGAGTCCACAGATGGTGGGCTGATTAGCAAGTGCATGGATAGGTGTGGCTCTCACTGGGTCGCTGGGTAGGCAGGTCTAGTCCTGGACCATAGCTGAATGGAGCTGGGACCAAGTCAGAGGGCTGATTTAAAGTCCATAGTTGGGACCAAATTCAGTGGGTTTGCCTCTAGGGGCATGGACAGGTGTGTTTCTTGCTGGATTCCTGGGCAGGCAGGACTGCTCCCAGACCATGACTGAGAAAGGCTGGAGCTGGGTCATAGGCCATTTTAGAATTCACAGCTGAGACCAAAGGTCAGCAGACCTGTTACCCAAGGCAAGGGCAAGCATGGCTCCTTCTGGGTCCCTTGGTAGATGTTGCTGATGGCAGGACCAAGGCCAAACAGGACTATAAATGCCTCCATAGGGACAGGTGATATTTCCAGATCTGCAGCCAGGGACAAGGTTGGTGAGTCTCCCTTCTGGGTGTAGGCCTGCCATCTCAAAACAACCTTTCTTTCTCTCAGGCTCCATTGGGGTTTTACAACCTCCTACCTGGATCCCAAAGCTCCCACAAAGGCACTTTGTCCATGAATGGCTGCCAAAATTATTTTTGCGGTGGGGAGCTATGATGGGGCACCTCCTATTCTACCACATTGCTTATGTTGTTCCCTCTGTGTTGTTTCTATAGTTGTATGAATCATTTTTAAACTTAAAAAAATTTATTTTGGTATTTTGGTGCAATACGGCAAGGTATTTAAAACCAACTCAGTGCAGCACTGAAAATAATTAACTAATTTTTATATTATTATTTAATCTACTTTTTAAATCAAATGCTTATAAAATTTTAATTTTTTCAAGATCCATGAATAAAAATGGGAATCAAGCACTTAGATGTGATTCTTCTCAGTTAGCTTAGTATGGATCTTTTCTGGTACAAACAAGAATCTATCCCAGATTTCAACTGCCTGAAGTCAAATACAATATGAATTAAAACCAATTTAGGTGTAAAGGAATCCAGGAAGGAGGCTACACCTGAACAAATCAAATTAGAAGTGCTGCCTTTGAGTAATCTCAGAAGTTCACAGGAACACCCAATCCTCTAATGCCTGAATCTCTACAGGCCAATTATTAAAAATAGTCAGAATTTTAGAATAGCAAAGAAAAATACTGCCTTTGTTTCAACTCTTAAAATAAAAACTATATGACTACTACAGAGAGACTCTCTGCCTCTCTCAATATATATTTAAATCAATAGGTGCCATTCTTAGCATTTTCTCTCCAAGTTTCTAGCAACATTTTGGACAATCAGAAGGTAAGTATAACAATAATAGCCTGAATAAAAGCAACTGAATAGAAAAATGGCATGGCTGGCTGGTTTCACTCACCTCCCCACGCGGTGGCCCCTCCAGAAGGTGGTGGTGGCGCTGGTGCTGCGGCTGCTGCCGCCCCTCCAGAAGAAAAGTCTGGCTGGAGGTCCAGGAGATCACTAGATGGTTTAGAAGTGCTGAAAGGAAAATACAATTTTAAAATCAGATTTTAAAATTTTATAATATAGCAATGCTTTTAAATAAAGACTGATGCTGAAAGCATCAAAGATTTTGGATATTTTAAATCCAGTAAGAGAATAATATTTTGGAAAGTATAGCATATGTTCTTCTATCCCAAGGGTTGGCAAACTACTTTGTAAAGGGCCAGAAGCTCAATATTTTAGGTTTGTGGGCTAGATGGTCTATCACTATTCAACTCTGCCAGTATAGCATGAAATAAGACACAGAAAATATATAAACAAATGAATGTGTCTTTGTTCCAATAAAACTTTATTTATAAAAACAGACAGTAGGCTAGTTTCACCCATAGGCCATAGTTTGCCAACTCCCTTTCTATACACAATAACACAGGTAAACCATCCTTCAAGCATTGGGCCACTCAATAAATCATAAAGCAGAAATTAAAGGGGAAAACCTAAATGCCTCAAATTAAGGGGGAATTTTATCAAATATGTTACTGTCCACTGGGTAGCATCTGAAGTGCTGGTTAGGACTGTGATAAAAGGAAGCATACTCCAAAAATTAAAGGTATTATAGTAAGAGAATTATGGGTAATTTTTCCCCTTTCTCTGTTTTCTAAAATTTTTTGAATGGAAAAAAATTCTTGCCTTAAGAATTTATTTATAAAGCAAAGAATACTAAAATGAATAATCACTAATATACCTTTTTTTCTAAGTTAAACTATAATGTAGCAAGTTTGCCTATAAGAGGCCTCATCTAAAATGCTTCTATATTTTTTATTGTCATTCAGTTAGGGCTGTGTTTTTCAAAGCTCCTCCATCTGCAGAGGCTCTAAGGAGGAGCCTAGAGCTTTGCTATTCAAAGTGTGGTCTTCAAACTAGTAACATCCTGAGACACTGTTGGAAGTACAGAATTTGGGGCTTACCCCATATCTTCTATATCAGAATCTTCATTTTAACATGGCCTCAGGTGTTTCATTCAGGATTGAAACACACTGGCCTACAGGTTACCAGACCAGGTACCAAGCCACCAGGGTGCCAGATTCCCCACCCTTCTTCATAAATAGCAATTCCATCTTTACCTTTTTTTACATATTAGATTTCCAGGTAATGTTCTTTTCAAGAAAGGATTCTGCTGGTTTTGTTTTTTTTAATTTCAAAGCACATGAAATTTGCCTAGTTTTGATTTCCATTTCATAAACATAACTGGTCTAAGTCCCAGGATAGGGAAACATGATTAAGACCTGAATCAAAACTTTTAGAAGCAGCAATTTATCTTAGTATAGAGGCAAAAAGGACTTGGTTTTATCAAATTTGTGATTATAGAAAGTGGAACTAAGCAAATAGGGGTAACACACATAGTTAATATGGGTACATGACATGGATTTATTGCTCAGTTCAAAATTCAGGTCTCCAAATACAGGGCATTCATAATCAGTCACAGATACTATAAATTCTCTCAAGACAAAAGAACCAAACAAAGGGAGACCTAAAATTATGATCTGAGGAAGCCTCTTTGAATTGGGGTTTCATCTGAGGCAGCCCTGAGATTTTACCCAATGCACAGCCATCTCCACCTTTCTCACTACTTTCTGACCTTTAGGTGCTATAAAAGCTGATTAGGAAGATTCCGATGGTCTCTTCCTACCACCAGAGTCTGAGTTCCTCAAAAGCACCAGCTAACTGGCCTACAACTGCAAAGTTGTTGTTGTTGTTGTTATTGTTTTTTAAGTGCCTTAAGACACCGTTTAAATTTCACACAAGAAGCAGCTAATTTCTGAAATCATTTTCCATATCTTCACAATTTCAGAAGAATGGGAAGTGTGTGTACCATTCTTCCACCTCCTTTCCTAAATGTGGGAGCAAGAAGGAGATTTCTACAGCTTACGTCTTTCTGATGCTTTGAGAGTACAGGCCTAGGGAACTGTAGAAAACGTAAAAGTAATTACTTGGTGAACCTAAATATAGCCCAAACTATCATATGTTACTAGGACTAGATTTCATTTTGTGAAAACATCTGGGTTCAGTACATAAAAATAAAACAAAAGCCTAATCAAAATATTAATAAAGAGTTCAGTGTATAGTCATTACCAACCTGACAGGGACAGCCGCAGATGCAGTTGCAAATAAATCAACCGGTGGGGATGTATCAATAGTTTTAGCTGGTGTAGAATTAGGAGACGTAACAGTTGTGACTGGAGATGACTGAAAGTGAAGATGCACAACACATTCTAGTCAAATGCGAATCTAGAGGACACAGGGAAACAGGACCTCCACTTTGTAGAAACTCTGATATTCACAGCAATTTTTTGGTAACTCCATGTGGGAGAAAAAACTCAAGAAAATTTGAAATGGAGAACTGTAATAAGTAATCAATATTGGACAAAACAGTTTTCAAATTTTAAAAAAGTTAAATGCAATTTATATAAAATTATATTTTAAGTATTTGGCTTAACATTGCAATGATTTCTACTCATGTATTTAAAGTCAAGGCTAACTGTTATTTCCTAAACATAAAATTAGCAGGAAAGATCTTACCAGCTGCTAAAAATGAAAACAATTATCAGTTGGGATAACTGCTATAAAACCAAAACTAAATTTTGCCATTTGCAATGATGTGGATGGATCTAGAGGGTATTTAATACTAAGCGAAATAAGTCAATCAGAGAAAGACATGTATCATATGATCTCACTGATATGAGGAATTCTTAATCTCAGGAAACAAACTGAGGATTGTTGGAGTGGTGGGGGGTGGGAGGGATGGGGTGGCTGAGTGATAGACATGGGGGAGGGTATGTGCTATGGTGAGCGCTGTGAACTGTGTAAGACTGATGAATCACAGACCTGTACCTCTGAAACAAATAATACATTACATGTTTAAAAAAAAAAACAAAAAACAAAACAAAAAACAAAAAACCAAGGCCATTCTTTCTCCTTTGCATCCTAACCAGGTTTCATATAAAGTCTTCTCAGGTGTCTTTAAATTCTAGAAATCTGACTTTCAAAATAGTTCACAGATGGCAGAGAACAATTTATAAACAAGATTCAAGTCACTGACAGTTTAAAGGTACCATGACTATATCCCAGCACTAATATGACATAGATAAAAATTAAAAAAGTGAAATAAAATCTAACATTTATTGTCCTGGACTGGTTTATTTTTAAAAAGAGAACTTAATAGTCAGGTAATATATTAAAAATTAAGATTTTTGTTGAGGTAACTATCCTAGTTCTATTTCCCTTTATTTGGTATATTTAATTCTCCATGTATTTACAAGAGAAAGATTAATGGGGCGTCTCAAACCAGTCCACTGATAATGTAAGTGGAAATGTGATAAATAGCAAGTAAAACATGAAGACTAACACCAACCAAAGGCTATCAAATACTGCTATAAATGGACACCTAATTTCAAATAGACCAAACTTAAAGAAAGTTTTTAAAAGTATAAATTAAGTAAAAGGACTGAGGAGATAATGTTCAGGGGTATTCACACTTAAGTAGTATTTGTCTAATATCTGTTTGTCCAAGAATCAAGAAGTCAAAATTCAATAGATACACAAGTGTTAAGCATTCAGCATATCAAGAAAGACAAACGCATGAGCAGTATGGATATTGCTGCTCAGAAAACGTCAACTCAATCCTTTCTCTTCACCAAAATTCAAAATTTTCAAATGGAATATGAAAGATTATCAAGGGAATAGAAAGGACCAACCAAATTTAATTTGTATGTTATCCACTGTGGACACTGACAACTCCTCTTAAAGAAATTAGTGGATTTTTTAAAACCAATACATGTAAATAAGCGTAGAAAGTAATGTTTAGGGGCGCCTGGGTGGCTCAGTCATTAAGTGTCTGCCTTCGGCTCAGGTCATGATCCCAGGGTCCTGGGATCAAGCCCTGCATCGGGCTCCCTGCTCAGTGGGAAGCCTGCTTCTCCTTCTCCCACTCCCCCTGCTTGTGTTCCCTGTCTTGCTGCTTCTCTCTCTGTCAAATAAATAAATAAATAAAATCTTAAAAAAAATAAAAAAGAAAGTGATGTTTATGAAGATATCACTGAGAACTTAAAAACAACAATGAAGCTACCAACATAAATGTAAAATGAAGGTCTTCAAAGGCTCGTTTAAATAAACTGCTCTGTAACAATAAGCTCTGAAGAAATGATAGAGCTAAGGAAACAGAACCAGAATAATCCTATTACAAAAAGAAAATGTCAATAAAATTCAATTTGGCCAAAATGTAGAGACAGACCATCCCCAATTGATTCTGTAATTTTTACCACACTCTATTCTGCAGTCATACGTTGGAATTTTTCACATAGACATAATGATTTTAAACCCGGTTTTATATCAGAATCACCAGGGAGCTTTTTGTTGGCTTGAGCTGCCGGAGGGAATCTTAGGCAGCCAGCCAGGTACTGACACAGTACAGGGTGTCTGGGAACCACCAGGTCACTCATAATGACATCCTTCGTCTCTGTAATAATAGCAATCACATAATGGAAATTTGTCGTAGAGGAAAGAGCACATTTATTACATTTTTGTCTGAAAAATACAATGGCAAATGTGAGCTAGAGACCTGTGGAAATAAGTACTACTGTCACTGATAACCCTATTCCTGTCCTTCAATCTGATAAAAAAAAGAGAGAGCAGGAAGAGTTATTAAAATTATTACAGTGGAGTGTCTAAAAGGCATGGCTGCAGAAAGACACTCAACCACAACTGACTTCTTCACCATTCAAACACATGTCAAATTATGTGTTTTATCTCACAGGGCTGGGATTTAGAATAGGTATATGTGCTTTGCAACTAGTTTGGTTTCAGTTGTAATATAAATGTATGAAAATTTCTCCTACTTAAAAAAACTTAGTCCAAATAGAGGACTAAGTAGACATTGCTATACCACGCGAGATTGAGAAACTAATATAAAGTAGAATACACAAAATTTACCTTTCTTTTCCTCAAAAAATTAAAAGTAAAATTACCATAAGACCCAGAAATTCCACTTTTGAGTATACACCTGAAAAAACTGAAATCAGGAACTCAAACAGGTATTTTAATATACCCATGTTCACACAGCAGCATTATTTACAACACTCAAAAGTTGGAGACAACCCAAGTCACCAACTGACACATGGAAGAAGAAAATGTGGTGTATACATACAATGGAAAGTTTTTTTTTTCTTTAAAGATTTTATCTATTTATTTGAGAGAGAGAGAGAGTGAGAGAGAGGTGGGAAGGAGGCAGAGGGAGAGGGAGAAGCAGACTCCCCTCTGAGCATGGAGCCCAATGCGGCGCCTGATCCCAGGACCCCGGTATCATGACCTGAGCCGAAGGCAGATGCTTAACCCACTGAGCCACCCAGGTGCCCCCATACAATGGATTGTTTTTCAGACTTAAAAAGGAGGGAAATTCTGACATATGCTACAGCATAAATAAATCCCCCAAGATATTTTGCTAAGTAAAATAAACCAGTCAAAAAAGGTCAGACACTGGATGATTCCACTTATTTGACGTAACTAGAGTAGTCCAGTCCATAGAGTCAGAAAGCAGAATGGTGGTTGCCTGGGGCTGAGGAGAAGCATGTGCAGTTAGTGTTGAAAGGGTGCAGAGTTTCAGTTTTGATGACAAAAGTTCTGGAAATGGATGATAGTGATGGCTGCACAACAATATGAATGTACATAATGTCACTGACCTGTACACTCAAAAATTCCTAAAATGGTCAGAACAGAACAAACAGCAAACTTACCTTACTTAATGGAGAGGGAGCACCAGATCTAAAAGGCAACCAAAAAAATTAAAATTGAATATACGTGAATACATTTGCAGAAGCACTGAAGTTTGATATCACTTGGACAAGCATTAACTGGTTTATATACAGATGTTTCAGCAACGGATAAACTATTTTTTAAAAAATAATTTATCCTTCACTCAATTACGGCACCCTCTTTCAATGTTTTCCATTCACTTAATTTCTAGTATTAGAAATTCTTAAACCCAAGTTTTTTTCCTGTATCTCTAGCAACTCAAATCTTCGAGTTGATCATTATTACCTGCATCCAACAAAAATAAAATTGGAATTTTAAAAATGTTGCCCAGACTTGGGGAGAATAAGACCTCGCAGAATTAAAAAAAACAAACAAAACCCTCTGGTTTATTATTTTAAAAAGTTAGAAAACTCATTAAGGTACGTCGTGATTCATTTAAACATAATTGTGAGGCACAGAAGGAACACCAAAATTTAAATATGAGCCGTGTGCCTGAAATGTGTCTCAACTTCCACATGTATACTCCTGGTTTGTTTTTTTCATGGCTGTAATGAAAACTATCTATGGAAAATATTCCCATTATCCTGTTAGAACTAGCAGAACTTGAAAAAGGACAGTAACCTCAATGCTCGTTTCTAAGGGAGTGAGGGAAAATTAGAAGGGAGTAATTTTTTTTTTTTTTTTTAGTGAGATCATTTCTAGCACTGACTTGTACATCCTTTCTAGCAACGTGCTTCAGAAAGGACTGCCTAAACAACTTACATTCTACCAACCCAGGTTGGTGAAAAATAAATTAATGATAAAACAAAATGAAGAGAGAACACATTTCAACAGGAAGCCTACGGTCAGAGCCTTAGAGGACGGCAGGGATGGCTTTCTACTCATCTACAGGGAAAGGAGCACAAGTGGCACTAGCCAAACAAAATTAGCAGGGATTTAGCAACTGAAATTTTGTACAGGATCCTGAATTTTCGCTTTATCGAATGTAGCAAAACAGATTTAATAATATACACCATGTTAATAACCTTTTATGTTCAACCTGATTGGCAAATCCCTGCTATTAAAGATTATCATCCTCAAACCTGAGTAGAAATATCATAACTGGCATAAGAATCAGTTTGCCAAGCTCCCACACAAGCACCATTACTAAACGACCCTTCTAATTACTCAGATGGGCCCGGCACGCGTGTTCCTCTCTTCCTTTTACCTGTTTCTTCACTGATTTACTGCCCTCCCATCCGTCATTTGACCTTTATAAAAGAAAATGCTACCGTCTTTTATATGTGTCGATAAGGACACTGAAAATCAATACTTATTCTAATGATTTCAGCGAGAGAAATCTAGTACATAGTGAACTGCGCTGGAAAGAATAAAGCACGAATATAATTTTATAAAAGAGAATGAATTGCTACAAATAAATCTACGGATTTCTATGATGAACATAGAAAATGCCAAGGTTTACTTCCAGGATGTTAATAATAAGTCATAATAATAAAAGAGGAAATTTTGTTATGTCTTATCCACAACAATAATCCCTATAATAATAATAAATACAATAAATAGTAAATAATAAATAATAATAAATATAAATATAATAATTTTGGCTATAAATGCTAGCCAGAAGACAAACAAAAAACCAAAATACAGATGTGAAAAACCTATCTATGTCTTCCAAGTAATTTTAATTACAATCAACTCATCAGGTTTTCTGTACCCTCAGCACTTAGTAAACCCACATGTAAAATAAAATCAATTTCTCTTTTGTTCTATGGAATCACAGAAACACACAATATACAAATATATCACACAGTATTACATAAAACCTCAAAAATGAATATGAGTGAATAAAAGCCATTAAATATAAAGAGTATACATATTTTTATAGTAGACATTTGAAAAACGCTTCATTGCCTCAGAGATTAGAATCACTTTATACTGCTACTTAAAGACAAACAACTTTAATTTTCTTTATCACATTGTCTTTTGGCACTTCTGCCATATGCCATGGGAAAATATTTTGTCCACTAATCAAAAAAATTTGATTTCCAAAATCTAAGAGGAATGTCTATACACCTACAAGAGATTGTTAGTCTTCATTTAAGAAGACCAAAATAAAGTAAAACCATTTATGCCAGTCACCTTGGGAGACAAATAAAAAAGTATAATGAAAAAACACAGATGTGTAAAATTGACAGAAATCAGTTTTAAATGTTCTAAATACCAAATGTGGAGTCTTAAGAGTGCTTTTTGCATTTTTAGTAATAACCAAATGCAAAAAAGTCACTCAATGTAGTACTCACCCTTCACTTAAGTTCCCAGGTAAGCACAAACATACAAAGAAGAAAACAGTTAACTACTATAGTTCATTTATTTTAAAAATAGGGAATAAGCAAAAGACAAGTTCATATGTGGTCTCAGCCAATTCAGAGAATATGACAAGCATAAAATGATTTTAAAGGAGAGAGAAACATTATGCTCAGTCAAAGGTAATTCAAAACAGAAGATCACTGGATTTCTATTTCCCTACTCTTAGAAATAAGTATGTGTACAAAGCTCTTTTCCAAAAATAGTTTACAGCAGCCACAAGGGGGCGAATTTAGACATGAAGTTAAGGCTAATGAAATTTACCCCAGAAGGCTGCTTTTGGTGACTGCAGTAATAGCAGATGTTAACACGGGGAAAGTGTGGCTCTGTGCAGGGTGAGGGGGACTCTGAAGGGAAAAGAATACAGAGAAGCTGACTCTTCACCAAGCATCCTGCATTGCCTTGCCAAGGGAGAGGCTTTAAGTCCTGAGGATATGCGTATTTCCTTCGCCAAAGAGGTCCTTCTACCACAGGAGCAGGGACGTTTCTTAGGCTCCCTGCCCCCTTTTGCTTAAATCCCACACAATTCCTTTGGCTTCTTAGATACTCTAATACAGGGTAGTTCCAGCAATCACTGGAAGTGAGCATCTTAATGTACTCCATGTCATTTAATGCACTCTCATGTCTTTCTGGTTGGCATCATTCTATCCACAAAAGTCTGACCACCCATGGCCACAATGAAGCGGGGGTAGACCTTGCACCTGCACTGTGGTAACAATCTCAACAGAGCTCCTGAGAGGTCCTGAGAGATTCCTATACTGTTGTTCATCGTCGAAAATTTAAAACATGCAATAATTTTTATACTAACTTGGAAAAGATGACAGAAACGACACTTAGCTAAAGGAACAACAAGCAACAAGTAACATCAGGACATGAATAGATTCTGGGCAAATGCCGAGAGAGAAGAAAAAGGAAAGGAATTGCATTTTGATGGCTGTATCATAGGCAAAATTCATGGTCAGCATACAGCCCTGCAATGATCAATTCATAGGTTGTCTCTGTTAACTTCTGCTGTCAATCTAAACGAAATAAACAAGACTGGGACCAACAGACAGATTTCAAACCGCCTCTGTAGAGACAGCTACAGATGGAGATAATGAAGTATAAAGTTGTCCCTGAACTTTAGAATCAGAAAACCTAACTAAACCACATATGTGGGGAAAAATGGCCACAACACAGGGCAGTGCATGATTAAGGAAGGCTTAATGAGACAGCCCTCCCAGGATGGGTAAGATTTACACACACAGAGACAAGGAGGGTAGGCATCCAAGACTAGCAGAATTATAATTTGAGCAAGGCACAAAGACTGGAAAGCACTGGGACCTGTGAATAGACAAGTTTGATACTTGCTAGAGAGAAGAAAAGAAATGGAACCTGCATATTTTTGCATGCAATGAGGAAAAATAGTAAAAAATGTATGTGCCCAAGCACAAAGGTATGCAAACCCAGGAAAATTGCACTTATTGATGACTGATTGCTACTCACTCTATAAAAAAGATCCCTGAGCAAAATGTCAGCAGCATGCCGTGCAGAATTTCTAAAATGCAGAAAACTGTACTTGTGGGCTTTGCTTTTTTCACAACAGGGTCGCTAATGTTACAGAATCTTCAAGGCTACCTGTGAAACCTGTGCTTGTTTTACTCATGCCCAATGATAACAGCCTCAATTTTTAAACATGAACAACTCCTTTTCGGCATATTGTGAATCCCCCATAAGGGCAAATATATACATCAGCAAGTTCAGACAACCTAAGTACAACCTACTAATTTGCTGCATTAGCCTGCAGATAGATTGCCTATACATGGGGTCACATTGTCATAAGTTAATCAGATGGGATTTTTGAGGGAACCTAGAAGAATTACAATAAAGCATACCCTAAAACTGTAGGAGTAAAAGCGGTACCATGATACATCTCATTCTTATAAAGAACAACTGCAGCATTTTTCATCTTATTTAGAATTATACAACTAATGCGTACTTGTTTCCGGGTTTCTTTCCTTCTAATGTATTTAGATGCTGTTCAAGGGTCTCCATAAGACTGCTGGGAGCCTACAATAAGAAAGTAAAAATAAATGTCTGCATTGCTTTCTTTCAAAGTAAATACACTAGAACATCACTGTAACTTTGTATGGTGGAGTTCTGTGGGTGGACCCCACTACAGATGTGAGATAATTTCATTCCAGGTTCTTTTGGCACTTAAATATTTAAATACCATGGAATCTCAGACAGGCCCATCTTACATATAGTTAACTCCACTATGCAACAAATGGCACTACAGAGTGGTTTCAGTGTACAGATTACATTGGATAGACTTTTTCTATGATATTACTTATATGCAGTAAACTCAAATCAAGTCCACCATATGTTTCCACAAGACCGCATGAAAAAGGAATAGGTATTTGTATCCAAGTAAAAAACATAAGTGCCCAAATAGAAACTTACAGAAGTTTGAAAATACAGTAAAATCTCACTTATCTACATGTGACTGAAATGTTAGGAAAAATTGCTACTATAGTAAATAAAATTTGGGAGGTGTAAGGGATAGTGGTGGAGAAAAGGCTACACCTTTAATAGTCAACAACAATTAAGATTTTCCTATTATTGAGCTATTTAATTTATTTACACAATAAATACTTCAGCAAATGTAGTAATGTTAAACTACCGTGTTAGAAGATTTAATATATTTCAACTCTTTTACTAAAAGGGACCTGAATATTTGTTTTTATATTAACATTTTAGGCAATACAAAGCGATGGCATTTTACTGTATATTAGAAAGAGAAATAATAAGTTCATACATATATTCCACCTCAACTATTCCTCAAGCATTAGAAATTTAATGTCATCTTTAAATAATTTTAATCTAAATTAGACCTTAACAGCAGTGTAAGCATTCAAAGAATAGCATTCCATGAATGAAATATGTAACTACATTTAGAGATACATTTAATTCTAACAATTATCCTTCAAATTAATATGAAATTAATTTTGAAGACCTTTATGCTAACTGCTAAAATAGTTCACAGAATTCAAGGAAATTCATATAACTGTACATTTTACATTATACCTATAATGACAAAATCAAGTAGAATTTTTATTAAGAATTTTCAATTTTAAAAGTTCAGGATATTTAATTTCATTTTTCACTTCACGAACAGATTCATGAACAATTATGTGATTATTATATGTAATGATATGATTATTATAAATATAAATTACTAAGTGAACAAAAATATTAACTTGCTTAACGTGATGGAGGTAGGGTAGAAAGAGTCAGCCCTATGAGCATTATCTAAAAAGTTATGGCCTATAGAGTAGAAAAAGTAATGATTATGGGGGATATAATAAATTTAGAAGTTATAATAATTAGAATTTAAAACTATAACTCAGGTGAAAATAGACTTACTCAACAAATTCCAATAAACTGCAACTAAGAGTATAACTCTTAAGTTGTAAAAAAAATAAATTTTTAAGGGATAAGGAAAATTTTGCTCCATAGAACAAATAGCATACTATAAAGATGTATTCATTTAATAAATTGAATGGCACTGTATTCTTAAAAGCAAGAAAATAGAAAAGGCTTCACAATTTTTAGGTGAATTAACTCCTGATAACTTCAAAATTATCATGGTAATTGTCATAATAATAATAATTACTATAACTGTCATAATAATGGAACTTAGGAAGCCTGGACATATAACTTCAAAATTTTCATATTTCTTTTTTTTTCACTGGGGTCATAGTAAGGAAAAAATATATCAAGCCATAGAACCTCTCTCTGGTTACAAGACATAGGTCCTCTAAATGTTAAATGCAATGTAAAGAAAATGTGATTCCGTGTTAAAACTGTTTAAAAGGACAAATGCTACTTAAAGTTACAAAACAGAACAATAAGGGATAACAAAAAAAGAGGTGGTGTTTTCTCCTATAAACTTCCTTAGTTATCTTAAAGAACAAACAAACCAAAAACCAGGAAGACAGTTTGCAATTTCATTCTTTTTGCAAGGTTTCTTAATAATTTGAGGATGAAAAGTTTAAAATAAAGTAGCAGTCACAAAAATAACAACAGTTGAAAAAAATCTTACCACGAGCACAGACTACAAAACTGACTTTTGTCTTTAAGGGGACTTATTTTGTGATAAATTGCACCTAAAATTAAGTTTGGAGCATTTCATTTTAAAAGTTTAAAATACTTCATTTATATTTCTTATCAGGGCATGTGAAATCTAATAGAAATAAATTACTCAAATGTTTTTGGAGGAAAAAAACCCTATTTTGATAGTAATGTTCACAAATGTAGGAATACTGGCTGCCTCCTAACTCTTATCTATGGCACTGAGTCTATCTTGGCATGTAGTAGACAAATAAGCAAAAACGGTCTCAAATTTCCAACAAGCAAAACTTTGAGAATACCCCTGCTGTTGTAAAAGGAACTTAAAGAACAAACTATAATTAGCAGGATCTTTAGTTGCTTGTTTTTAAAAATGCCCAAGTCAATAGACGAGTCAGATGGAAACACCAACCCAAAGATCAAGAGTCATTCTATGGAAGCTAACAGGTAACAGCAATGTATCACAGTTCCTGATTCATCAGTGGTACAGGTTTTTTAAAAAACCTTTTCTTTACCCATAGTTTTCAGGTCAACCAGAATTCCTAACATCAAAACCCAAGATGTTTTTCATAAATGGAGATATTTTAAATTTGGAATGCACACACACACACACCAAACAGTAAATGGTATTTTGAAAATCCTTTTCCTGGAACAAATGGAAAGCTGACTGTGAGTCTGGGATTGAAAAGTAAGCATCCATCTACAATTCACATGCTTTAGATTCTAAAGCATTATTTAAACCAAACAGAAAAAAAAAAAAGCAACAAAAAGATCATTTGAATTTTTGATCATTAGATCTAAGAAACCATTTGAAAGTGCTGAGAAATATTTTGGTTTTGATATTGTGTTCCACTTCTCATGCAATACAGCACTTTTGAATGATTTGTTAAAAATTCATTGATGTCCATAAATTATTTAAATGCAATCATGATGATATGATATGCACAATTATTTAAAGAGGGCTACGGATGACCACACTGGTATTTTATATTGTGCATTTTCCAACCAATATGATATCTATTAAATTCCTCTTCTCTGCCTTGCTGCAAGAGCAATTCTAATCTTCTTTTCAGTTACAAGCAGCCTATTCTTACTCCCAGTCACTAGGCAGACTCCTGGTCTCCATTTCTCGTTAACCCTCATCCATGTTGGGTATTTTGGTTCATTGCCACAGCTAGATTCAGTGGCTGTGGTGGCCACAGAGAGCAGAGATTAGGTTCTAATCTCAAAGGTGTTAAACTGAGTCCACACAACCTGGTATCTCTGACCCATCTCCACATTAATCGTGGCCCAACACTGTCTAAAGGACTAACCCTAGAGCAGCTCCCATTCCAGCTCAGACCTGATCATACTGTCACAGTGGGTGTAAGTTGCCAGATCAATGAGAAGCCTCCACTAGACCTGTGGAAGGAGCTCTAAATAAGAATTAGAGAGAGTGTTTAGCTCTGTCACTCACAATCCCAACAGAAATCACAATCTGGTTACTTATTAAGAAATTTCAAAAGCACACAATACTTTTATACTGAGATTTAAATATATACTGGAGAAATGAACTAGAGAATTTTTGTGTGTGTATGAGGAGGTAGTTTTAAAATAAATGTTAACATGGAAGTTTATGTGGCTCTTAAGGTCTTAAAAAAAAAAAGGTAAAGTATGATACTAGATTCTAATGAATATCACAGAATACCTAGAGCAAGATTTTACCTTCTTTAAGGACAGGATCTCTGTTCACCAAATTATGATAACACAACATACACCATTAAAAAGTAGGTCTCTCGACTACTTCTTCAGAGAAGGAGATTCTATAAATTATAATGAATATTATAGTAACATTCAAAATTAAAACCAAGTACGTGAGTCCTTCTTTCAATGACAGATTACAATTTTCTTAAAAAAAAAAAAAAAAAAAAAAAACAAGCAGGGCCTGAACTCACGACCCTGAGATCAAGACCTGAGCTGAAATCAAGTTGGACGCTTAACCAACTGAGCCACCGAGGGGCCCCAAAACAAAAACATCTTTAAGTAATCTTTAAACTTTTCTTTGTCTCTTTCAGATACTATACAAACTGAGACAAATGAGACCTATTTTCTTCTTAACTGGCAGCCTCTCTGATAACAGTTTTACTTTTATTCCACAGTAAGAGCAGTCTATACAGTTGAAATAAAGATGATTTACCATTTCTAAAAGCTATTTATTGAGCAAAATATTTTAATATCTAACTTTTTTAGGTTAATATGCATTATTTATCTAGGCTATTTTACCAAACTACAATGTAAATATTTATTATCATTAAATAATTTAAAATTAAAGCACACTGATTATCTTCACTTTTTATTACAGTGTTATCAAATTCATAAATCTATATCTAATAAAAAGTTTTTTTTTAAAAGATTTAATTTATTTCTTTGACAGAGAGAGGGAACACAAGCAGGGGCAGTGGGAGAGGGAGAAGCAGGCTTCCCACCGAGCAGGGAGCCGGATATGGGGCTCAATCCCAGGACCCTGGGATCATGACCCGAGCCGAAGGCAGACGCTTAACGACTGAGCCACCCAGGCGCCCCTCTATATCTAATAAAAAGATTTTTAATAGTACTTTGCGCACACTTAATATTTAAGCCATGTCCAAAATAATACCAATTTATCTTATTCAGGTATGTACCTGATCAAAGAATACGGTCTTCTCACAATAGCAAAAATATTTTATATTAATATTCTGTCTACTAGAAGCAGTGATCTCCCAACTTTTAAAGCCAAAAAATACAATGCCATCATATTCTGAATTATTCTATGACTTTTATTTATGAAAAATTATTGGTATTTAAATAATATAGATATAGAGACCATTACTTTATGGTATCCTAATTTTTAATAAAAATTTAAGGTTAATATTATTTTAAATATAGAAACATTTCAATGGATTATAAAGATAGTCAATCATTATATGCATTTTGATATTATTAAAAAAGTGGGTCATCTTTTATTATGACAATTTTCTCTATTATAATGACTCTTTTTATTTATAAAGACAGAAAACTCATACATTCATTACTGGTATGTAAGATAGAAGCTCTATATTCTCTCTTATCATCTCACAATCTCTAGTTAAAGGACATGTTTGGGGTAGAAATTTACCATAGCAAAGAGTTGATGAAATAAAAACAGTTCCTGCCAATTATGAGAAAAGTCACACAGTAATTCTGCACATGTGAATGGTTCCTGATTCTACATCTTAGGAGCCCTACAATGTACCCTCTTGACAGATAAAAGGATTGATAAGAAAGCACTACTATTGTTTTTGCTTACTAGATGCTCCCCAGAAAAATCACTTATGTACCACTACGACTTTTTTTAAAAAAGGCTCTTTTATAGTAGAAATTCCTCTACTTCATAGGGGAGGCAAGAATCAGTGCAGTAGAACTATGATATCAGAGTGCTCCTCTTTCATGTCCCTCCTTCGTACCCGGGAAATGTTGAAAACTAGGAGAACAAGCAGAGAGAACATTTCAAGTGTTCCAACTACATGCCTATCAATAGTTACTCTTCATAGACAAAGCACTTTTTAAACATTAATTAAGGCTTCATTTTGAATCAAGTTTAAGAATGAAAAGATGGTCTCAAAACAGTAAATTCAGTTGCCTTTAAAGAAGAAACTATGTTATGAGGGCAGGTAAATCTTCACAGTAACTCCAGAAATACATTCAATAGCTAGAAAAAATATGCAAGCTAGAATAATTTCCAAGAAAATTGATTGGCCTAAATTAAAAATGCATTAAATGCTTATAAGACTATGCCCTAGGTAAGATCTTTTATGGCAAACTATGGAGTAATAATTTCATGCATACTACACTTTTCACTCAGAGAATCACTTACCTGTGTGAGGTCAGGAATGTCACCTTTATCAATGCCAACTTGCTGAGGATTAAAAAAAATAAGTTACTTAATGGGATTTTTTTTTACTAATTTCTTTGCATTTAACAGAAGATCACCCACAGAATAAGTTAAAACCACAGCTCAATCTTGGTATAAAAAAACTGTCAATCTCACTTTGAAAATATGCTTTGTGTAGTTTTCCACTCAATATAATCGAACAATAATTTTGTTAATGTAGTTTAATATAACAAATGTACAGAATTTTACTAGAACCCAAAAAAAGACTTAAAAAATTGAAGTATAAAATTTAAAGGTTTCCTCCATGGCTAATGGCAGCTAAAAAGTAAAAAAAAAAAAAAAAAAAAAAAAGTTTAGCCTAAATTTAAATTGTTATAAATACTCAGTAAATCCTTGGGACAGGGAATGTTTATTTAGTTTCAATAACTTGTTCAGGGTGTAGTATCCACCTCTCTTCCCACAGAGAGAACCATTTTGTTTGTTTCTTACATATCCTTCCAGAGTTTTTTAATGTATATCCAAGGAAACTGGAAATACATAAATACGTATTTATTTCCCACATTATTATACAACAACAATGTATTATATACACTGAGCTTATATTTTTCATTTAACAATATATCTAAGACCTATATCCATATTAACACACAGAGTTTCCTTATTTTTTAAACAGCTTCTTTTCCTATGATTTATTTATTTAACAAGTCAGGTATTAACGAACACCGAAGTTGCTTCCAATCTCCTGCCATTGCAAGCAATGCGGCTCATCTGTAGGACACATTTGTAGAAATGGAATTACTAGGTAAAAGCACATTGAATTTTTAGTGTTGGTAGCTTGGGGAAGGGAGGTAGGGGAAGGAGGAAGAGCAGAAAGGGGAAATAGAGAGCAAGAAAGAGCACAAATATGGGAATATATAAATGAAGGTGAATCAAAGAAGAGAGTATATATGTGTTCACTATACTGCTCTGTCAACTCTTTTGCGGGTTTAAAAATTATTCAAAATAAAAACCTGGGGAAAAATACAAATCCATAACTTCAATTCTCTCATTTTATGTAAATGATGAAATTTAGGCTCAAAGAAACAAAGTGGGTTAAATCAAGTCTCTCCCTTTGAGAAATGAACTGCTTTGTGTATTTTGATGGAACTGCAGAAGCAAATACCTGAAGTGTAAGTGCTGGGCTCCTACAAAGACAAGGCAAACTAGAGATCGGAAAATCCACTTGTTTGACAAACGCTCTTAGTTAAGTTCTTTCTTTGGCTTTCTCTATGTCTACAGCAGGGTTTCTCAGCCTTGGCACCATTCACGTTTTAGGATGATAATTCTTTGGTAGGGTCTGTCTTGTGCGCTGTAGGATATTAGCAACATCTTCTCTACCCACTGGATGCCAGTAGACTTTCCCTTCCTCCAGTTGTGACAACCAAAAATATCTCCAGACACTGGGGAGGAGAGGGGGACAAAATCGCCCAGTGTGGAGAACCACTGATGTAGAGCACTGACCCTCATCCTCCTCGAGCAAATTAGGCTGCAGATTCCTCCCAGAGGTACAGGCATTACCTGCTAATGACTCCACTTTGGAAGTGGAGGGAATTTAGGGAAGCTATTGTTGCTTCCCTAAATTCACTTAACTATTATAAATTATGGAAATTACAAACTAAGGTAACTTCATTCCATTCCATTTATTTCCGTATTTTAATATCTCTTTAGGTGATCCATTAAAAATATTAATATGAATGAAGACAGTATTTTTGAAATTAAAGTATTATGGATCTTTAATATTAGGATCATCTTGATAAAAGGTGATGTGTTTCTCTTAAATAGAGAGTTAACAGAACTTTCTTGAACAGAAAGACATAATTTAGGAATTCTTGACACTGCTATTTTCACTAACCTGAACTTCTGAACCATAATATAATTGGAGGCTTGAGCTGAGGTGTGACTGTATTACAGAAATCTCATCACTTTCTATCTGCAAATATTCTGGGAGACGTAACTCCTACGACTTGGTATTTATCTTAGAATAGCAAACTAAGAATAACTTAGTTCTATAAAAAGGGAAGTGTGTTTAGCAGAAATGCCTATTACGTATAAAATAACCATTTTACAAAGTTTCAATTGCCTGCTTTAGGAGACTTCATTGTAAGAATTCAAAACATGCTAAGTTGTCTATACTTCAAGCAATTCCTCTGGGATATTTGAACATTTCCATAGCAGTTGTTCAACTACCCTATGTCTCTTTTAATATTGCAGATAATTTATTAACATTTACCAAATAGCCAATATATATAGTTGTATTTTTAAAATGGCATTCTAGAAGTCTTCTACACATTCTTCAGGAAAATGGGTAGCTACTGGATATGAGTCCATACATATGTACACCACACAAGAGCTGTTTGGTACAGAGAGAAGCTTTGTACATTTGTTAAGAAATTTCTGTATTTACCAATAATACAAACCACTCAACACTGGTATTCAAACAATGTCTAAATTATGAACAATGTAATTTACTTAAAGAAAACACAAACGGTATTGTTAGCCCATTGTGAGTTACTGTCTATTCCATTAAAAAATAATTTTGTAAATTAGTATCTTTCTTTAGAAAAGTCTTAGTCATAGTGTTCAAATCAAAGTAGAATATTTGTATTCAGTTATTTAGACTCTCAAAATAACATCTAATTTCTGTGTATTTCCTTCTCAACAGCCTGAAATGGGCCCGTGCTAACATAAGGTGATCAGGAGACATGAAATAAAATTTTACATCTAAAAACAGAATGAGTTAATAAATAAGTACCCCCTTTCTCATGAAGACCTTGGATCCAGCCTTACAGTGCTGATTAGAGAAATGTATACCCCAGACTGTCACATGTCCAGCTCCTTACACCTATCTAACATATGCAATAAGAGATGGGGGAACTGGGCAGCACATGCATGAGGAATTAATGGAACAATGAAAGGATCTTCTGCTCTGGATGCTTAGGCATAACTGATCTTTCCACAGAAAAAAGTCAGGCAAATTTTACTAGATTATATTGATAACTAGGGTTAAACCACAGGAAAATCTTATCAAATACAAAAAGTCAAACCATGTAGCAGCCAAAGCAAAAGTTTCAAGCAATTCTATCCTTTCATAAAGACAAATCAGTATCAATAAGCCCAAGAAAAATACACATGAACATGCTTTAAAGTATATGTAATTCCTATAAACTATTCTTTACCCTTTGTTTCCCACATTATATATAAAAAAAGACTTCTGTTCTGATTACAAACTATATGGAGCAAAGGTCAAGAGATCGCATTTTGCAGTATCAGTCTCCTAATTTGAATGTGATAATTATTATTCCTGCGAATAAATGAAATTTGAAAGATAATGTTCGGACTAGAGTGCTTTTGGACTTGTGTGTATAAATGCTTGTTCTTGTGCTATATTCTCAAAATGACAAAAACAGCAAAAACATGACACGAACATCCCATGCCCAAGGCCTTGTATGCTTTGCTGTTGGGCTTCAGAACGTTTCTCGCACATGGCATTCCAGTCAGCCCAACAATTCGTTCACTGACAATGTAAGATAAGAATCAACTGGCCAACCTGCCAAAAGATTGTAATAACAATGTCATAACTTCCAATACCAGTATGAATCGATAACTGGATTTCATAAGAGAAAACACCAACTTATGGGATTATCTCAGGAACACCAACTGTATAGTTACACAGTTATTGTGATTAAGTACAAAACAGACATCCTTGAGAAACAATTTATAAACTTCATAAAATTAATGATACTTTCATTTTTTCATTGTATTTTAAAAATTAACAAAATAAGAAGGTCCTATTTATGATTTCTACACACTAAGAACAATAAATGGATTTTCCTAAGGGCTTTTTTTTTTTTTTTCAGGGTTCAGTAAAAAGGAAGCCCTTCCTTACAATCAAAAATAGCTATTAAGTGGAGAGGAAGGATCAACCACCTTGCAAAGCTGTGAATCTGCTCAGTACCCATAAAACTTGTATTTGAACACAGAATGATCATCTAATTGGGATGCAGGAGTGTAGAGTACAGTTCTGAGTGAGAACTTGGGAGGAGATCACTTCCAACCCTAATAACTGGGGGTCTGGGACAGAATGTCTTGCCAGATTATAAGCCTTATTATTGACTCCAGATACATAAGTTAATATTCTTAAATTATATTCCCAACACAGCTTATTATTACTTACCTCTGCAACTTTGAGAAATTCAGATACTCGCGTCATTCTAGTTAGAAATCGTTTGTAAATTTCTAGGGCATCTTTACATTGTCCTTTCTTCATTTCAAAAAACTTTTCTGGAAGAGACAGATAAGCATTTTGAAAAGACTATTATATTCAATTTTCTTCTAAGCTTATGTTAATACTATTAATTAAAACTTGAATGTTTGGATCAAAACACTAGGCACTAAAACCTATATGAGGTTCTAAAGCACCTAAACAAGGGGGACCTGTGAAGTTTAAGAACAGTGTTAGGTTCTAGGTGTCTCAAATGGAAGCATTTAAATAATGAAAGGATAATTACAGTAGAAGAACATATGAAGTGTCACAACAAGTTAAACTCATGATCCATATATCCCGGTGCCCTGCTTCAGAAAATAGCATCAAATACTTGCTGATAATCTCAAAAGTTACGATTGCATTCTACAGCACCATTACTTTCTTACTAGCTCACCATAAACCAATAAGCTATATATCATAAAGCAATAAATTTCTCCAAGTTAAAGAATAAATTGTCTACACTCTATAAATTGATACTTTTGTTGGCCATAAATGATTTCTTTCAAACACTATAATGTGTCTCTTAAAGTAGTGGAGTTTTGTGATAAATATTTGGTTTACCAAACTCATCATGGCGTTCTAGTCCATAATTGTATCCTTTCTCAGTCTTCAGCTTCCCAAACAGAAAAACAGAGGATCCCTTTGCTGCTCTCTGTTGCACTCCCAAGACTGGAATTCACAATCACTAGGTGCTATAGCTCCATTATAATTACATTATGAGTGTATTTTCTCCATATGCGTTTGGAAGAAAACCAACACTTTATCAGTATTTTTGCCAGCCAGTCATTTATCAGTTCATTCAGTCAATAATTATTGACATTGCAGATGGAGACAGAGAAGGCCAGGGTCTACAATAGCTTCCAGGCAACTCTGGATCATAACTGAAGATGATTTAGCATTCTTCATTATTTTATATTTTCACATGGTGAAACATATGCTATTTTTATATTCTCTCATAAAGTTCTTAATTTCATTCAGCATGTAATTTTACTACCTTAAAAGTATTTTTAATTTTCTCAAGAAAGGCTTAATAATATATAATTACACAAAGAACTAATTATTGAGGGTAGCTACTCATTACCTTCTGTTGACAGTCTGGGTAATTTTACATTTAACACAGACCTCCCTGTAGGGCATTCAAGGGAAGCAAAAAGATCAAGAAAACAAACACATACAGTTTTCCACTTAAGATTTGAGAGGGAAGTGAGTCTTTTAAGAAATGGCCAAATCTAACCTAGAAGGTATTATGCTAAGTGAAGCAAGTCAGAGAAAGACAAATACCATATGATTTCACTTAGACGTAGAATTTAAAAAGTAAAACAAACAAAAAACAAACAGAGTCTTAAATACAGAGAACAAACTGGTGGTTGGCAGAGGGAAGGAGTGGGAAGATGGGTGAAATAGATGAAGGGAATTAAGAAGTATGACCTTCCAGTTATAAAATAAATAAGTCACAGAGATGAAAAGTATAGCATAGGGAACACAGTCAATAATACTGTAATAACACTGTATGGTGACAGATGGTGAGTACACTTATGGTGAGCATTGAGTGATGATGTATAGAATTGTCAAATCAATATGTTGATACATCTGAAACTAATATAACGTATGTCAACTACACTTCAATTTAAAAAAATGGCCAAATCTAATCTTATTCGTCTCCATCCTGTTTTCTAATGCTACAGATAGAATCTTGTTGCTATAAGGGAACAAATCTTTTTTAGTTTAAACTTTTGAAGAAAAGGACTTATTCTGGTAAAATATAATTCTTTCTTTCTTCTTAAACAATCGTCACATAATTTCTTCCAAATGTCTAAATTACTTTTCTTTACTATAATCTAAGTTTATTTCTTTGCATCAGATCTTCAGCAGTAACACAAAAAGATAAATCAACTGAATAATCTCAATTTCCTTTTAGAACCAATGCATCAGAATCTTAAGCAATTTTTCTCTGTCTCCTCTGGATGCTTTTTAAATTGTTCATATCTTCCACGGTAATTTAGGATTCAGGAACAAAAGTAATGAAAATTTTATGGCTTTAGGTTATAATTTCCTAATTTTTTCTGTAACAGTGGTAATGACACAGAAAAGCAACATGTACTGTTACAGGGGGAGCTGTGAGATGCCCTTGTCCTCTTAGAGACTAGGGTAGGGCCAGGAGCAATTCATATTTTTAATAGAGGGGATGGGTCATCGAGAAATGAACCTCTGTCTTTATTTTATACAAAAGATAAGATATATTGATTTTCAGTATCTGAAACGAAATTTTAAATTTGGCCTTTGTAATGTGAGTCTTTATAATGTGTTGATAAATCCCCTTGTCATATTAGTATTAATTTTCACAGAACAACTGTCCTAAGGAAAAGAACTAGATGAAAAGGAATCTCATTCCTGTGAAGTAAATCGAGGCTTTGTACGTGGACTATTACTAATGCCCATTAGTCAGAAGGAAAGCATCTTCTTACTCACACATCAGTTTCATTATAGTGATAAAATGTTTGCAAAGATTTGCAGCACCAACACTGATTCCAACATTAAATGCAGAGAATTGCTCATGAAGTCCTTCATTAAAAGTAGCCCGTAATGTATTTATAATAGTTAATTCTTAGCACTATTTAGTAAACAAACAAAAAACAGAGCTGTCTCAAAACACTTAGGATATTAAGCGTACCTATCTTCTAGAGTGTTACTTTCGCAAGAGCAATTTCACAGCAACGCTGAATGAAGGCCACTCAACACCAGAATGTGGTAAGGCTTGAACGCACACCTCTACCACTTTTGAAGTCAGGTCTTTAATATGAAGATACAACTCTCCTTTTCTGCTCCTAATGTTAGCCCATAGACTATCCTTTTCAAATTAGATGAAATAAAAATATACATTGTACGGTTATTTTAAAATACAGAGAAAATGCATTCTTACTACAATCTTATCTCTGAAGTCAACATAAAGAGAAAGTAAAACAGAGCAGCATTTAAATAGATGTTCAAGACACAGAGGAGAAACACATGGCTTAATGTGTTTAACTGCTAAATGAATTTTAAAGGTAGTAAGTTCAATGTTCTTGAAGCAGAAGCAGGAAACAAACAAGGGTACACTAGCAAGAGGATGTGAGAAGGAATCAGCAGAATTTCATTTCTGATGGCTATGGAGTTGAGTAAGACGAGCAACTCAAAGATAACTGAGGCTTCAGGTTTAAAAGACAAATTATATATCAACAGAAATGAGATTAGGAAGGGCAAATTCAAGAGTTCAGTTTTGGAGATGGCTGAATTTTAAATATCTAAATTTAAGTGTCTACAAATAAGACTTGCAAAACTGAAGCTCGGAAGAAAGGTCATGGACCGAAATAATAGACCTGGGACTCATCATAAGGACATCTCCATAGGAAACCATAGGGTTTCCAGTGAAAAATATACACAAAAAGCAGACAAATAACTGGCTAGAAATGAACCTTAGCAAAAACTTATTATGAGTGGTAAGGAAGAGTAAGATATGCCCACAAAAGGGAACGGGAAGATCTGTTACTTGGTTTACTGATCAACAGTCCCATCTGAAATAAAGGTAATACAGTGTTGGATTACATATTAAGAACAGGTATCTTTCCCCAATAAGGCAAAATCTTTAAGAGCACTGTGTTTGATCCCCCATTCTCTCTCTTTCTAAACTCATGAGAAGCCAGGATGTCGGATGCAAATTCAATTCTGTAAATCAGATGGACCTGTGAGAGATCTGGAAAGTAAAACTGAGGCAGAAGCCATCTTCCTGTACATCTCTAGCTATTTCTGTGACAAGAAAATAATCTTACACTTAAAAGTGTAAGATTATCCTTTGGCAGCATTCCACGGTCCACCCTCCAGCTTCCCCGGTTTTGAGGGGTAGTGGTTATAGTCACACCCATTTGATGTGACTCCCTACTTCCTGGATTATAGCTCCAGGTGTCTGGTTTCTAGCTTCCTCGGGCCACAAGGCAGCTGAGGGGGTGCAGCAGCTTCTTACTTTTAGTGTACTGTAAAGTGGTGGCCTCAGAAGTAGAAGCTTCCCCAGCGTGTAAGAATTTATTATTCTGTAAGTCATTCAGGAACCACTTCCTGCAGGCTTCTGATAATTACTTAAGCACCAAACTCCCTACTTTAGATCCCTTTCTAGTTAGAGTGGTAAGTGTGGTTTCTGTTTCTTGAATAAACACAGTATTGGGTATTTGAAGTAGTTGTAGAAATCAGACCCTCAAAAATGTCAAAAAGATGGGAATATGGGATTAGATAAGTAACTGGCTGGATCTGAAGGTAGTGATGACTACCCACAACTATTGGAAAATTGGATTCTCACAGTCTGTGCTATACAGGAGCAAAATGATTACATAAATCATCACCTATGGTTTTCTGAAATGAGCAGCTAAAATGAAGCTTACCAGAGCAAGCAGCTGCTGGGAGAGACCACCATGATGGGAATAAGGCAAGTAGAATGTACAGTGGATGGCTGCTCCTGACTCCAAAGGAAATGACAACACAGGATTTTAAATTATTGGCTCAAGGCACCAGTCAGACAGCGGTACTCCAAAACTGCCCTCAAATAATCTTATCTCTTGCAGACACAGGTCTGTCATCGCTGAAAGAAAGTCTAATCTTGTAAGTTTCTGAATTACAACGTATGTGGTTAAGTTAAATTCCCAGCCTCACCATGGTCTCCTTTGTGAAAGTTAGGATGTTTATTGAGAAGAAAAAACTAGAAAGGAGACTAATTGGGTAGATTCAAACCAAAGTGAGCTACTCTTGCTAGTAAAAGCTTTTCCTTCTCAGTCTGAAGAGGCTGGTCCTGCCTTGCTTGGTGATCCTGTAATCAAGCCACCTTTCATGAGGGAATGAAAAATTTTCTCATGTCCAATCCATCTATTTCTTGCCCCTGTCACCTTGCCAACTGCCTCAATACCTAAAATGAGATTGAGAAGGCAGCAATCTCTGCATGCCTAGGGAGACAAGTACAAAGTCTGACCCAAGAGGAAAAAATATACATGCTAAAAGAAGTACAAGTTCTTGCAAATTTCTGTTGGCAGTAGGGTTGCCAGATAAAATACAAGATACTGAGTTAAATTTGAATTGTAAATAGATAACTTTTTAGCATAGATATGTCCCAAATATTGCATAGGACTTATTAATACTTAACTGGGCATCTTATATTTTTCCCTCTGAATGTGGCAACCATCATTGATAAAAATGTAGAGAGTTGGTATGGATTGTAAAGGTTCTGAACAGGAAGGAAAGTATATTACATTAGATTTTGTGATATAATTGATAATTTGTCAATTTGGGTGAACATGCCAAAATCATCGATTCAAAAATGTTAGCCTGAGCATCTGGAAGTAGCTCTAACAGAGTGATTCCCAAAGTGAAATCCCAGACCAATAGCAACAGCACCACTCAGGACCTTATTAGGAATGCAAATTCTCAGCCTCAACCCCAGACCTACTGAATTAGGAACTCTGGGTTGAGGTTTAGCAATCTGAATTTTAATAAGCTCTCCAAATATTCTTGAGAAATGTCCTTGAAACACAGTCAAGAGCACTTTTTCCTCTTCTGCAGAGGAGACCTTTATCAGGGTGAGTAGGCCCAGGGAAAGGGGACATACCCAAACTTTTCAGAAACACTAACTCTAAACTGACGTCACTCCCTGGGGGCCCAAAATGTCACTCCATGTTCTACCAACTTGAGTGGAAGCTTTTTGGGGATTAGGTGATAAAAGAAAATAAGATCCAGTGGATGTATGCAACCTTTCTGTGGCTGTTTCCCCAGTTACCTGAATACATAACTGGAACAGAAATACTTTGAAACTAGCAAAGTCCCCACACTAGCTTCCTGACCTCTTGAAAGATACAGGGGTAGCAATTCCATCATTTCCTCAGTTAACTTGAGTATCTGGTTTGTGAAATGGGTTGTAGGTAGAGATTTACAGGAGGTTACTGTGAACCTAATCAGGTGATGACCCTGACTTGCAGATTTCCAGACGTGTCCTTCTTACTGGCATAAAATCAGCATCATTCTTGACACCTGATAGGCAGCTATCAAACTAGCGAACTCTTTTATCTCTATCTCAATAAGCAGAGCCCAACAGAAGTAGTTTGCTTTCATCTGGCAGGGATGACAGTATATACTAGCTGTCTTTTTTTTTTAATTAATTAATTTTTTAAATTTTATTATGTTATGTCACCATACATCATTAGTTTTTGATGTAGTGATCCACGATCCACTGTTTTCGTATAACACCCAGTGCTCCATGCAGTACGTGCCCTCCTTAATACCCATCACTGAGCTAACCAATCCCCCCTCCCTACTCCCCTCTAAAACCCTGTTTCTCAGGTCCATAGTCTCTCATGGTTCATCTCTCCCTCCAATTCCCACCCCCCCCATTTTTCTCTTCCTTCTCTTAATGTCCTCCATGTTATTCCTTATGTTCCACAAATAAGTGAAACCATATGATAATTGACTTTCTCTGCTTGACTTATTTCACTTAGCATAATCTCCTCCAGTCCCATCCATGTTGATGTAAAAGTTGGGTATTCATCTTTTCTGATGGCTGAGTAATATTCCATTGTATATATGGACATCTTCTTTATCCATTCATCTATTGAAGGGCATCTTGGCTCTTTCCACAGTTTGGCTATTGCGGACATTGCTGCTATGAACGTTGGGGTGCATATGGCCCTTCTTTTCACTACATCTGTGTCTTTGGGGTAAATACCCAGTAGTGCAATTGCTGGGTCATAGGGTAGCTCTATTTTTAAATTTTTGAGGAACCTCCACACTGTTTTTCAAAGTGGCTGTACCAACTTGCATTCCCACCAACAGTGTAGGAGGGTTCCCCTTTCTCCACAACCTCTCCAACATTTCTTGTTTCTTTCCCTGTCCATTTTTGCCATTCTAACTGGTGTAAGGTGGTATCTCAGTGTGGTTTTGATTTGGATTTCCCTGATGGCTAATGATGATGAACATTTTTTCATGTGTCTGTTAGCCATTTGTATGTCTTCTTCAGAGAAGTGTCTGTTCATCTCTTCTGCCCACTTTTTGACTTGATTATTTGTTTTTTGGGTGTTGAGTTTCAGAAGTTCTTTATAGATTTTGGATACCAGCCCTTTATCTGTAGCGTCATTTGCAAATATCTTCTCCCATTCTGTGGGTTGCCTCTTTGTTTTGTTGACTGTTTCCTTTGCTGTGCAGAAGCTTTTTATCTTGATGAAGTCCCAAAAGTTCATTTTTGCTTTTGTTTCACTAGCTTTTGGAGATGTATCTTGAAAGAAGTTGCTGTGGGCGATGTCAAAGAGGTTACTGCCTATGTTCTCCTCTAGGATTTGGATGGATTCCTGTCTCACATTGAGGTCTTTCATCCACTTTGAGTTTATCTTTGTGAATGGTGTTAGACAATGGTCGAGTTTCATTCTTCTGCATGTGGCTGTCCAATTTTCCCAGCACCATTTATTGAAGATACTGTCTTTTTTCCATTGCATGTTTTTTCCTGCTTTGTCAAAGATTATTTGACCATAGAGTTGAGGGTCCATATCTGGGTTCTCTATTCTGTTCCATTGGCCTGTATGTCTGTTTTTGTGCCAGTACCATGCTGTCTTGGTGATCACTGCTTTGTATTATAGCTTGAAATCGGGCAACGTGATGCCCCCAGCTTTGTTTTTCTTTTTCAACATCTCCTCGGCGATTCGGGGTCTTTTCTGATTCCATACAAATTTTAGGATTGTTTGTTCCAGCACTTTGAAAAATGTCATTGGAATTTTGATTGGGATGGCATTGAAAGTATAGATTGCTCTGGGTAGCATAGACATTTTAACAATGTTTATTCTTCCGATCCATGAGCATGGAATATTTTTCCATCTTTTTGTGTCTTCTTCAATTTCTTTCATGAGTGTTTTGTAGTTCCTAGAGTATAGATCCTTTACCTCTTTGGTTAGGTTTATTCCGAGGTATCTTATGGTTTTTGGTGCTATTGTAAATGGAATTGTTTCTTTAATTTCTCTTTCAACAGTTGCGTTGTTAGTGTATAAGAAAGTAACTGATTTCTGTGCATTGATTTTGTATCCTGCCACATTACTGAATTGCTGGATGAGTTCTAGTAATTTGGGGGTGGAGTCTTTTGGGTTTTCCACATAAAGTATCATGTCGTCTGCGAAAAGAGAGAGTTTAACTTCTTCTTTGCCAATTTGAATACCTTTTATTTTTTTTTGTTGTCTGATTGCTGTTGCTAGGACTTCTAGTACTATGTTGAACAACAGTGGTGAGAGTGGGCACCCTTGACGTGTTCCTGATCTTAAGGGAAAGGCTCTCAGCTTTTCCCCATTGAGGATGATATTTGCTGTGGGTTTTTCACAGATGGATTTTATAAGCTTGAGGAATGTTCCCTCTATCCCTATACTCTGGAGAGTTTTAATCGGAAAGGATGTTGTATTTTGTCAAATGCTTTTTCTGCATCAATTGAGAGGACCATATGGTTCTTCTCCCTCCTATTAATGTGTTCTATCACATTGATTGATTTGCAAATGTTGAACCACCCTTGCATCCCGGGGATAAATCCCACTAGGTCGTGGTGGATGATCCTTTTAATGTATTGTTGGATCCTATTAGCTAGGATTTTGTTGAGGATTTTGGAATCCATATTCATCAGGGATATCGGTCTGAAATTCTCCTTTTTGATGGGATCTTTGCCTGGTTTGGGGATTAAGGTAATGCTGGCCTCATAGAATGAATTTGGAAGTTTTCCTTCTGTTTCTATTTTTTGAAACAGCTTCAGTAGAATAGGTATTATTTCTTCTTTGAATGTTTGGTAGAATTCCCCAGGGAATCCATCAGGCCCTGGACTTTTGTTTTTTGGGAGGTTTTTGATCACTGCCTCAATCTCGTTACTGGTTATTGGCCTATTCAGGTTGTCAATTTCTTCCTGTTTCAGTCTTGGCAGCTTATAGGTTTCCAGGAAGGCCTCCATTTCATCCAGATTGCTCAGTTTATTGGCATATAGTTGTTGATAATAATTTCTGATAATTGTTTCTATTTCCTTGGTGTTGGTCATGATCTCTCCCCTTTCATTCATAATTTTATTAATTTGGGTCCTTTCTCTCTTCTTTTGGATAAGTCTGGCCAGTGGTTTATCAATCTTATTAATTCTTTCAAAGAACCAACTTCTAGTTTCATTGATCTGATCTGTGTTTCTGGTTTCTAATTCATTGATTTCTGCTCTAATTTTAATTAGTTCTCTTCTAATGCATGGCTTAGGCGTCGTTTGTTGCTTTTTCTCTAGTTCTTTAAGGTGTAGAGTTAGTTGGTGAATTCCGGATTTTTCTATTTCTTTGAGTGAGGCTTGGATGGCTATGTATTTCCCCCTTAGGACTGCCTTTGCAGTATCCCATAGGTTTTGGACCGATGTGTTTTCGTTCTCATTGATTTCCATGAATTAAGTTCTTCTTTGATTTCTTGGTTGACCCAAACATTCTTGAGCAGAGTGGTCTTGAGCTTCCAAGTGTTTGAATTTCTGCCAAATTTTTTCTTGTGATTGAGTTCCAGTTTTAGAGCATTGTGGTCTGAGAATATGCAGGGAATAATCTCAATCCTTTGGTATCGGTTGAGAGCTGATTTGTGACCCAGTATATGGTCTATTCTGGAGAAAATTCCATGTGCGCTCGAGAAGAATGAGTATTCTGTTGTTTTAGGGTGGAATGTTCTGTAAATATCTATGGGGTCCAACTGGTCCAATGTATCATTCAAAGCTCTTGTTTCCTTGTTGATTTTCTGCTTAGATGATCTGTCCATTGTTGAGAGTGGAGTATTGAGGTCTCCTACAATTAACATATTGTTATCAATATGACTCTTTATTTTGGTTAACAGTTGGCTTATGTAGATGGCTGCTCCCATGTTGGGGGCATAGATATTTACAATTCTTAGATCTTGTTGGATAGACCCTTTAAGAATGATATAGTGTCCTTCTGTGTCTCTTATTACAGACTTTAGTTTAAAATCTAATTTGTTTGATATAAAAATTGCTACCCCAGCTTTCTTTTGAGGTCCGCTGGCATGGAAGATAGATCTCCATCCCTTCACTTCCAGTCTGGATGTATCTTTAGGTTCAAAATGAGTCTCTTGTAGACAGCATATGGATGGGTCCTGTCTTTTTATCCATTCTGCAACCCTGTGCCATTTTATGGGAGCGTTTAGGCCATTCACGTTGAGAGTGATTATTGAAAGATATGAATTAATTGTCATCATGTTGCCTGTGAAGATGTTGTTTTTATAGATTGTCCCTGTAAATTTCTGTTGTAGATCACTCTTGGGGTCTTTCTCCTTTTATAGAACCCCCCCTTAATATTTTTTTTTAATTTTTTTTTTTTAAGATTTTCTTTATTTTTCAACAGAGAGAAAGAGACAGCGAGAGAGGGAACACAAGCAGGGGGAGTGGGAGAGGGAGAAGTAGACTTCCCGCTGAACAGGGAGCCCTATGTGGGACTCGATCCCAGGACCCTGGGATCATGACCTGAGCTGAAGGCAGATGCTTAACGACTGAGCCACCCAGGCGCCCAGAACCCCCCTTAATATTTCTTGCAGGGCCGGCTTAGTGGTCACATATTCTTTCAACTTCTGCCGGTCGTGGAAGCTCTGCATCTCTCCATCCATTCTAAATGAAAGCCTTGCTGGATAAAGTATTCTTGGCTGCATGTTCTTCTCATTTAGTACCCTGAATATGTCTTGCCAGGCCTTTCTGGCTTGCCAGCTCTCTGTGGATAGGTCTGACGTTATTCTGATGTACCTCCCTCTGTACGTAAGGAATCTCTTCCCCCTAACTGCCCTTAAGATGGTTTCCTTGGTTCTAAGATTTGCAAGTTTTACTATTACATGCCGGGGTGTTGGCCTGTTTTCCTTGATCTTAAGAGGGGTCCTCTCTGCCTCTAGGACTCGAATGTTTGTTTCATTCCCCAGATTAGGGAAGTTCTCAGCTACGATTTGCTCAAATACATCTTCTAGTCCTCTCTCTCTCTCCACTCCCTCCGGGATTCCAATTATTCTGACACTGGAACGCCTCATGGTGTCACTTATTTCTCTGATTCTATTTTCATGGATTCTGAGTTGTTTTTCCCTGGCCTCCTCTTTTCCCTTTTTATCTATTATACTGTCTTCCAGATCGCTTATTCTCTCTTCTGTCTCAGTTACCCTAGCTGTTAGATTATCTAGATTGGATTGGATCTCATTGATAGCATTTTTTTTAAAGATTTTATTTATTTATTCATGACAGACAGAGAGAGAGAGAGAGAGAGAGTCAGAGGGAGAAGCAGGCTCCCAAGGAGCAGGGAGCCCGATGCGGGACTCGATCGCAGGACCCTGAGATCATGACCTGAGCCGAAGGCAGATGCTTAACCATCTGAGCCACCCAGGTGCCCTCATTGATAGCATTTTTAAGTTCTGCCAATTCACCTTTTATTTCTGCTCTTAGAGACTCTATGTTGCCATTAATTGATTTCTCCATTCTAGCCATTGTCTTCGCAATTGCTAGCCTGAATTCCATCTCCGACATCTTGGTTATATCTGCATCCATTTGTAAATCTGCAGCATAAGTCATAATCTCTGAGTCTTTTCTGTTTTGGGGGCTCCTGCTCCTAGTCATTCTGTTGATGGGTGTTTGAGGGAATGTATAGAGTCCAAATTATTGACCAGAACCCAAGCAAGATGCACCTGTTTTCTTGGGACCTTAGGGTTGCTGGCCTCTTGTTTTCCCAGCCTGTCTTCTGGGGGAGGGGCCTGCCGCGCTGTTACTCAGGCAACCCTGTTTGGGCGGAGTTGCCCTGCCCCCCTGTGGCGGGGGATGAGCTCAGTGGGAATCAGTCTTTGGGGCTTTTGTTCTCTGGCGCCTTTCCCTGGCGGCTTTCCGTGTCTCTTCCGCAAGTCAGAGCAGAAGAGACCGTTTCCCACCCTCTGCCTCAGAGCAGAGAGTCCTCAGTCTGTTCTTCAGTGAGCTCTCCAGGCCACACTGTCTCCGTTTCTGTCCGTGCTGCTATAAACTGCAGCGTCCTGGGTTGTGCACCCCTCCGCAGCGCTCCCAGTCCTGCCTCCAGGTCGGGGCACGTCTCTGCCCTTTGTGCTTCTAAAACCACCAGCCGCTCCCAGTTCGCGCGCGCATGCGCCTACGCGCGACTCCACTGCTTGGGGTCCTGTCCTGGAGACTGCAGTTCGCGTGTGCGCGACTCCGCCACTCCGGGTTTCCACCCCGGAGGTTGCAGTTCACCGGCGGGACCCCGGCGCACTGCGTTTCCCTCTCGGAGGCTGCAGTTCGCGCGCGCACAACTGTCGCTCCGGGTTTCTGTCTGGGGGCTGCGGTTCGCATGCACGCGACCCCGCCGGTCTGGCCCTGAACCCGGGGGGCTGCCCTGAAGTCCTTTCCGGACGCTACCGGTCTGCGAGTCTGTGCCCGTCGGCAGCGCGCGAGGCTGTCACTCACCGGTGGTGCAGGATCCCCACGTCCAGGCACCCTCCCGCTGCCGTTTATCCTCCGATATCTGCCCACAGAATCATGGCTCTCCGCTTCGTACCTCAAAACCAACCACCTGCGATATTCTGTTTGTAGAGATCCAGATCTTCTTACATCTCAGGCTGGTTTCCTGCATGCTCAGAGTGGTCTGGTAGATATCCAGCTCAATTCCGGGGACCAGTTGAAATAGGGTCCCCTACTCCTCCGCCATCTTTCCCCCCCTATACTAGCTGTCTTATTTCAAGGATATCAACCTCCCTGGCTGTCACAATCCCATGGGTTATCACGTTAATGACATCAGGCTGATTGTACCCAGTGGGCAAGAATTTCCGTTATGCTATGTGCCTTCATAAGTCACATGTATGTCACAGGGTGGACAGAGAATTTATGAAAGCTCAGAGACCTGCTACATCAACAAAGTCTTCGGGTCCAAAGGTCCCCTCCATGTGAAATACAAATTGCTTCACCTCGTAACCCCTATAACTAAAACGTAGGCAGAAGTTTGCTGAGCTTTTTTAGTTTTAGAGGTAACATATACAACAGGTATGTGTTCTGCTCTAAAAAGAGTATCAGGTGTGGTGTCAGAAAGAAGTAGGATCCAGATCAGGGGAAGCCTCTGCAACTGCTCCAAACCAGAACCACACGGGCCTTTGTTCCCACAGACCTAAAAGTATTCAAAGTGCCTGCAGTAAATCCAAATGCTGCAGAATGCATCTGGCACACTCTGCTAGGAAAACACAGTGGAATCCTCTAGTGTTTTGGAGCAGAGCCATGTCTTCTTCAGACAGTAACTAATCTCCTTTGGAAAAACTGTTCTTGGCTTGCTTATAGAGACTAAGATTCTAACCACAGAATATCAAGTGATCATAAGACCTCAAGTTTTATCTAATATACATACCCATGAGTTGGACAAGTGCAAGAACACTCTATCATCAAATGAAAGTGGTATAAAAGCGGTCAGCCTCAAGCCAATCCTGAACCCCCATGTGGGTTGTACAAACAGATGGCTCATATTCCCACTGCACCTACTCTTCTGTGCTGCATTTCTCCCTCCAATCATACCTATGGCCTCTGGGGAGCTCCCCATGACCAGTGGTCTGAGGAGAAAAAGAATTCAAGGTTGATTTAGAGATGGTTTCTCATGCCAGCACTAGTTATTATTTTTTTATTTTTTAAAAGATTTTATTTACTTATTTGAGAGAGAACAAGTGGGGGAGCAGAGGGAGAAGCAGATTCCCTGTGGAGCAGGGAGCCCAACACAGGACTTGATCCCAGGACCCTGGGATCATGACCTGAGCCGAAGGCAGTCACTTAACCGACTGAGCCACCCAGGTACCCGGTGCCAGCACTAGTTATAAAAGTGGTTTGCTAAGTCATTATATCTCCACAAAGGGGTGACTCTGAGAGAAGAAAGAAATCTTCTACTGTAGGCCAAACTTCAAGCAGTATATCTATCTGATTTCCACTTTATGTCAAAGGAAAGATGGTGAGTTGGGGCAGCTGGGTGGCTCAGTCAGTTAAGCATCCGACTGTTGATTTCAGCTCAGGTCATGATCTCGGGGTTGTGGGATCAAGTCCCACATTAGACTCTGGGCTCAGCGCAGAATCTGCTTGAGATTCTCTCTCTCCCTCTCCCTCTGCTCCTTCCCCATGCGTGCTCTCTCTCTCTCAAATAAATAAATAAAATCTTAAAAAAAAAAGATGGCGAGACAAATGGAACTCTATCAAAATACGAGCAGTAACTAACTGCTGGCCTTGATGACCAGGGACTTGGAAAAAATCAAATTGGAAGATTGGTAACAAGAAGGTCTGGAGAAGAAGTGGTGGATGGACCTCTCAGGATGGATAAAGAGCATGAGACTATTTTCATTCCATACAAATGTAGACTAAAGAGCAATGATCAAGGGATAAAAGGACTCCATATGCTGATGAACATACTATTATATCAGAAATGGAAGTTATGAATAGGTCCAAGAACATAGTCTGATATATCTGTGTCATTGCTAAGTCCTCAGTCTGTCAATACTCAAGATCAACTCTGAGCTTCTACCACAGCATCATAATCCAGGGAGTATGGAGTCATCCACCAAGTGACATGTTAAGGATTAATTCCTTTTACCAGGGAAAAGAGCAGCGATCTCTCTATTCCAGAATAATTGGTTTATCTTGGATACAGATTTATCACCTTTGTTCATATTGCTTTGCCAGTACCACCATCTGGGGAATTACTCCCCTTCATGGTATCTCACACAATACTATTTTGCTGTACAAGAAGTGAGACAACTGACGCACCCCACAGGATTTGTCAGTCTTAGGATGAATCCCTTCAGTCCCGAAATAGTGGACCTTACATAATGGTGGAATGGCCTACAGAAGACACTATTTTAAACCCACTCTAAGAAGATACCTTAAGAGTTAGAGATTCTAGTATATGCTCTAAACCACTGGTCAGTGTATGGTCCATTGTTCACCACAGCTAGAGTATATGGGTCCAGAAACCTAGGAGCTGGAGTGGCTCTTCTATTATACTTAATGAGGAGGCAGTGGCTTCTTATTCCCTTTACATCTCTAGGAGTGGCATCAGAGGTAGCTGTTAGCACAGTGGAGCAGAACTTATTGGGACTTATTCTAAGAGGCAAAGCCTAGAACCTTCAGTCATTCCAGTATTTTGTAAGCACCAAAATCCCTGTATGGAAATCCCTTCCTGCTTAAAACATCTAGAGTGCTTTCTGTTTCTTGCACTTAACCTTGACTGACATAAGAATAGAGAAATGTGACCTGAATGAGTCATTTTTTTTTAGACTTTTATCTAATAATGCTATGGTATCCAAATCTTTGCATTCTGATGCATTCTTTATTCAAAGATACCATTCAGCAGTTCTACCTACCAAGTAAGTTAATAACGCCATCATTGTAGCAAGCAAAAAGTTTGATAAGATCTTTGAAAAGAAGCATAAATGCAGCATTTATGACACCATTTGTTAGCTCATTTGGATGCACCTAGAAAAAGATAAAAATTTAATATGTTAATTACATGTTATCAAATGACAATTTTTCTCAAAGCACATGAAAATGTCTCAAGTGATCACTAAGAAATTAATTCACATTCTGCAAATATTCTTACACGTCAGAATATTTTATTTTCATGAATCAGATATGTTTATCTGAACTTTTCATTTTGAAATAACCATAAATCCACATGCAGCTGTAAAAATACAGAGATTCTATGTACCATTTACCCAGTTTCTCCCAATGGTAACATCTTACAAAACTACTGTACAATATCACAGCCAGGATATTGAGATTGCTGCAATCCACAGGTTTTATTCAGATTTCCCCAGTTTCACTTATACTCCTTGGGTGGGGGAGCTCTTCTATATAATCTTATCACATGTGTAGGCCAGTGTATTTACCACCACACTCAAGATACGGGTATGGTTTTAAGAGACATGTCATGTTGGTATTTCCAGGAGGAAGGGCCATGACCAGACAAAAACAATTATCTTTGGTGGATGGTGTCATTTAAGCAGTCTATATAAAATGGCTTCTAAAACCAGGCTAAGGTATTTAACTAGTTACTGAGGCTAAAGGTACATCTTGCAGCTACTTCACCCTGCTCTGAACACAGGGTTCCAAGAATGCACTATTCGTATTTTTCCATGACTTAAGTAAACACTTGGGAAACTGCTCAGACAATCTGGATAACCACAGTCAACTCTACCATGCTAAGAGCCTACATGAAGTGCTCATCTAGCTCATCAAAATGAAGGAGATCTCAATATGCTTCCTGAGTAGATTTCCAGCTTTACCTATAGCCCACCTTCAAACAGAAGACAATACTAATTGTGTCGCGCACATTTTCTAGGGAGATACATACATCAAATTCAAGCAGTGCATCAATCTGTCCCTGCAGAATTGGCATACTCTTCAGTAGCTTTTCAGGAGCCATTGTCCTCATTACACCGTCGGCCCTATAATTGTTTTTTAAAAAAGAAAAAGATGCAACTTCCTTGTATGTGGAAAATTCAAGACCACGTGCATTCTTCCAAACTGCACCCCCTCCATGTCCTTATTAATCCTGTGGGATGACTTTGAGATATTAAAAGGCTGTAGTTGATTCCCCTCTCTACACCACTTCCTCTCCCCCATTCTTGTTCTTCAAGCACACGGGCAGTGCTTTCTTTCTCTTTGCACTGCCCTCAGGAAGAAAGCAGTGTGTCTGTATAAAAGAGATCAGCTGAATTACTAGATGGACTTTTCCAAATCTGTAACAGAGGTGTATGTTTTGTGAATGCCAGTTTGTTTTTAAGAAAGAGAGAGAACACATGTCTTAGAAGTCTTCAAAACCTGTAGGACTGGGAGAGCAGAGTGTGTACTATTAACTATCAAGGGAAGAAAAATGCAAGCTGATATGTACAGTTTGGCCAAAAGGAGACAGAGTTTAACTAGCTGCTGAGGACACAACTGGAGGTTCATGCTAGAGGGTGCATGAGACAGGGCACTGAACCCCATGCCCGCCCAGAGGACTCTTATGGAGCCCCTGCATCCAGTGATGGCCCAGCTGTGGCAGTATTGAAGTAGTTGAGAAAAATACCCAGCTTATGTCAATGGGCTAAAAATGGCAACTTTCAGGATCTCTCCTACTACAAGGGTAGGGAAAGCATCCCAAAGTATCCCTATGTGCACATACACATGTGCAGAATTTTCTAAGAAGGCTATGGACCCACTGCAGAAAGGCCGCAATGCAGCCAGACACATCAGCTACGGCTGTCCAGGGCCATGTAAGAAGTTGGAGGAAGACACATGAACTAGAACCATCTATACTGAGAAGGGGGTAAAGTAAAAACCTTGATTTTATAGAATGTTCACCCACAAGAAACTAATTTATTTTGAACAGACAAGTTTAAATTGTTCAGCACCATGATTAAAACATAGTTGAAAGCTAAGGCTGGGTCACTATTAGAAAAACCGAGTGTTGTCTTTTTGTGTGAATTCTTGAGACTAAAATATTAAACCTTCTACAATACCTTGCCATTATTTCAAGTCAAGAACAGATACAAGATTTGCACAAATTTATGACTGAACACTTCTGATTAAATTCAACATCTATCTAGAGGGAAATAAATGATAATTATGAATTAAAATATAAGTGTTTCTGTTTCAGTGAGGTTTTCTTAATCAATGATTAGTATTAATAATCAGTTCAATTATGGTGTGCGTGTGTGTGTGTGATACCAGGACATTATTACCTCCCAAGAACAGATCTCCACCATATACACAGTTCAGTTTTACTTCAATCAAAACACACTGAAGTAACTATTGTAAACTAGAGCCACTGTTCTTTGAACTCTGAATGTACTTTAAATTCGCTCCATTTAAAATTATTTAAAGGAATATACGTGCTAAAGAATTTTGAATTGAAATTAACAAATAAAATGTTATACCATGTCAATTCTGAGCAGCGAATCAGATTTTTTGCATGAAAATATAAATAAAGTAACATATATTACAACTTCCAGGCTAACTTCTATAATACTATCGAGTCTCTTTTTTCAGGTGATTGTAAACTGGGCCTTCATGACCAAAATTATTTGGCATTTAAGCTTAGTTAAGGTAAGTCAAGTAAGCCTCAAAGACTTACTCTGCTCAAATAAATATGAGAAAGAAAAAAACATACCCTTTCTTCACTCTGGCAAAATCAAATGCCATCTGTCTGTAAGAGAAAGCCTTTTCATTCAAATATCTACTATAGCGCCTTATGAAGGTAGACATATCATAACCTGGGGGGGAGGGGCAGAAGAAGTAAAACTAATTAATAAAATACCTTCCCTTGTGCTGTGCTTAGTACCATTTTTTTTTTAACCTCTCCAAATGTAAATAATGCTAGAATGAGGTCAATAAAGGCACCAGAAAGGCCTCATTTAAAATCCTACTACAAGCAAAAATACTGTAGGCATGAGACATTCTAAGACATTTCAATTTCGTTATGCTACCATCCTTGTACGGAATGTCTTTTCTGATTTTTCCTTGCGTTTTTGTTCACCATTTCAAGTAACAGGCTGTTTCAAGCTTAACACATGCAGCTATCTGAGAACTATCCACTTGCTTGGTGTGCTTGCCTTATACATAATAGGCAACCAATAAGTATGATGAATGAACATCTGACTACAGTTTAAATTCTACTAATTTACAAAGAATGTTTAAGACTGGAATCTTTTTCTTTAAATTAGGAAAGTACTGCCTTTTGTACTTTCATAAACAAACAACTGTGGGTCTAGAATACTGACTGTTAAGGTAAATACTGAAAAGGACAAAAAGTAAAATTGATATGTAATTTATATGCTGAGTTCTCTAACAATTAAATATTTTAAAGCTCTACAAACTAACTAAATAATTACTTTTACATTTTTTCTTAAATACCCAACAGAACTACCAGCTATACTAATTATAGATTATGAACCTCACTTCAAAAAAAAAACAAAGACAAAAACAAAACCCTGCATCAAAAGCATTATCCAAAAAATTAGAAAACATAACTATTCTCACCATGGGATCCACTTTTGTCCAAAAAATTGCTGAGATTGAACAGTGTATTTCTAGAGGCCAAGTACTGGATAAATCTCTGAAAAACAGAAACTAGACTCATAACCAATATTCCCAAATCATACCTTTAAACAATTTCTGATACTAAAGGATATTGCAAATTCCCATTGTTTTTTTTTTTTTACTCAGTTATAAAGTTTCTTAGTCTGCTGACTTTTTCTGAGGAGGAAAAAAGACTGAAAAGTACTCACTGAAATAGAATTAAATTTTATGATCTTTCATTTTTCATATAACAGAAACACTGCAGTTTAATGCGAGTCAGTAGGCATCCCATATAAAATGGGTAATTTTTATTTTATTAATGTTTTCCAAAATTAAATATTTTTGTAAAAGCAATTTTCAATTAAAGTGTAAAAGACTGTTAATGGGAAAAATAATTTTATTGTTCCTTTCTCCTAACATTTTTGCCCACTAATACATTTATATGGTGTATACCTTTTAGGTCCCAGTAATATTTAATATTTCAATGTCCCCAAGAGAATGTCTAACTTAACAATTTTTTTTAAATAGCTAAGTAGACAATTAAAATTGTACTCTTGGTGATTTTGAGCCATATATTTCCTCTTCTTTTTCTCCTAATTGATGAAAAGTAGAAGAGCCCTCCATAAATGCCTCCTCCCCCCACCAAACAAAGAAAAGTTAAGTTCACTTCATTTACCTCATTTCCATGCACCATGAGATGATGTGTTGTGACTAAAGCTTTAAATACAACCACCCAGCTACTGTTTGTTGCCCTCTCAAAGAGTGTGTCGGCCATCTGAGGAATATTAACATTGGTCTCATTGGTAGCCTGAATCAAATCTATGAAAGTAGAAGAAATCCAACAATAATATTAATCATTACATATGAAACTTCATTTCAAATGTTAAAACAATTTAAACCTGTTTACTAAAACAGGAGTCCCCAAAATGCTTTGACAACAGCTAACAACCACATTAAAAAAAATTAAGCTATAATATTTTTACACATGCACACATAAATACATGATTTACCCAATGCATTTTATTTTTTCTTGAGTTTATTTTTTTCCATTGAATTCTCTTCTGTGTCCTCTTCTAATTTTATCTGTTTTCTGGTACCAATGTCATTCTTTCAAATTACAAACTCCAGGAAAGCTAAGCCTCATGTTAATTCTTTTCTAGTACAATGTCTCAAACATGTAGACACTTATTCTATACACCATTTAAAGGCAATAACATAAATGTATTTCTTTGAAACATTAAGCAGCTAAATGCATACTTCACTTAGATTTTAAGTTTGATGGGTGCTAATAAATATACTTGCCACCTAAGAGGCAGAATGACAGCGAATAGTGAAAAAAAAAAAATCCATTACACTTACCTAAGTTTCCAAATACCGTGCATGCATTAAATTACTATTATGTGACCTGAGTTTATAAGAGTAAATCTTTAAAATGCATTCACTGTCCACATTTACATATTATCTGTACGATTCCAGCTGTACCTCAGGGGAAAACATTTTTTTATATAGTGGCCAAGGTGGGCTGCCCAGCATTTAGAAAAAGTGGCGAGTGTTGTCAAAAAGTTATCTGAGGCAATCAAAGATTAATGTATTAAGGAAGAGAAGCTGGGCAGGTCACACTGGGGCAGACTTCAGAGTGGTACAGTTGACCCTTCCTTGAACCACATGGGTTTGAGCTAAAGGGTCCACTTTCACACAGATTTTATTTTTTACAGTCCAGTACCATAAATGTATTTTCTCTTGCTTTTGATTTATTTTCTTAATAACTTTCTTTTCTCAATTTATTTTAAGGAATACAGTATATAACACATGCAACATAAAAAAAAATACGTGTTAATTATTTATGTTACCAGTAAGGATTTTGGAGGAGTCAAAAGTTATGCTCAGATTTTTGACTGTGCGGGTGGTTGACACCACTAACCCCCTGGGGGTTGTTCAAGGGTCAACTGGTACTTCCTACAGCACAGTATGACCTCCTCAGGACAAGACTACAAGACTTCTCTCACAGGCCACACCCACCTTGCAGAGAACTGCATATGATACTCAGTTACAAGAGAATCCTATGCAACAAATGCAGAGACACAGACCCACCCTTTTCCTTATTCAAAATCCACACTCAGTAATCATTAAATTATACATTTGCTTTATGCATTTCTCCATTTTACAAAAAATAAGGTTTAAAGAAGTTGATACTCCATGTCGGAAATAAATTCTAGAGTAGAGGGTAACAATAACTGTTCTGAATTATAAATAGACCAGACCAGGCTTACTTTTTACTTTATTTTAAATTCCAGACATCATCCCTGTTCACTTTAACACCTTCCCTCAATGTTTTTCCTTTATTAGAATTCTACTCATCCTTCAGGAAATCTTTCCTGGTCCCTTTTAAATGCAGCCCCACGTGGCCTCCTGCTGCTATAAAACCTGAGGCATTTTGTTCCTGGTGGGTATGCAGGTTAGATGTGTATGGGCCATAGTTTCTACCATACCAAAGCTCCTTGAGGATGCAAACAGTCACATCAATGTCTGTTTTCTGTGCAGAGCTTTGCAGAGCACTGTGCACAATAAACAACTGTTGAACAAACTGGGCAAAACCCCCCATACTTTAACCCAAAATATAAGCAAACAGTCCTTTAAAAAAGAAAAACCACTAAGCTGTGACACTGTTTTCTAAGACTATATCATGGGACTACTTTATACTTGAAATTCTGTGTCAGTCACAAACTTTTCTATTCATTTATTTACTGAACTGGGCTCTGGGGATACAGAAACATTGCTGGTCAGAGGAGACAAGTACCTGTTCAGATAATAAAGAAAGCCCTATATGAAATGAGTAAAGAGAGGCAGCAAGAGCGCAAAGAGAGCCCAGGTCCAGGGGCTACATTAGCCCCTGTCTAGATGTACAACTCTGGCAAATTAAAAGTCTCTTTGACTTAGGCCCTCATCTTTAAAATGGGAAGTAATAATTACTACCTTTCAGAACTATTACATGGACAGTAAAGTGTCTGAACATAGTAGGCACCCAAAATAAATGTTTGTAAATACTGTTATACACACACTGCATTATGAGAACAGTGGGACTAGGAAAGACTCCATGGGGAGGATCCTAAAGTCAGCTCTGCCATGGGAGAGGAGTGAGAAGGACATTTTTACCCAGTGTGCAAAGTGGGGAGCCCTGAGAGGTGGCGTGTCCTTGGAGAACTGTGGTGGTCTGGGGGCTAGGTATGTGTGAGCAGGTGGTGGGAGAAACTTAACTAAAGAGCTAGGGGATGACCACTGAGGGATCTTACACATGACTGAAGAGTTTGGACTTCACTCTATGGACCAACAGGAGCCCTTGGAAGTATTTTAGCAGAGAGATATAAGACTTCATTTTTATAGTCAACAACATCATTCGGCAACTATTAAATTCCCTCCGCAAGCAGAGGCATAGAATAGGAATAATTACCTTTGCCTGGAAAGATATACCAGAAGATAGGAAAAGAGTAAGTTAGAAAGCCCAGGTGAGAGTCAGATGAGGTTAACCTGGCTAATGAACAGGCAGTGGGAAATGGAGATAATGAATGGAGCAGAAAGATATTCAGTTCAGGAGGCTCAATTCATGGGATTTCCAGGTGAGCAGATGGATATTAGAGGGGAAGGGAAAAAGAATTGTGAACAATTTCAGATTTCTGATTTGGAGTCCAGGAAATGTTTGTTTTTTTTTTACTGAAAAGGGAGGAAAGTTGGTTTCAAAGAAGACAAACTATTTTGAACATAAACAATTTGAAGTAGCTGCTGGAGATCTATGTTGAGATGTCTGATAAGGGACTGGAAGCTGTTCTAAAGTTCAGGACAAACATTTAGCCTAGATACAAATTTGGGAGTCATCAGCAATGAAATGGGAGCTGAAATCATGTAAGTAGAAAAGGTAACCCAAAGATCCTACCAAAAAACAATGGAAATTATGTTATAAATAAGTAAAGAAATAATCAGAGCTAAGAAAGACCAACATTTAAGAGATGAATGGAAGAAAAGTGAGTGGAACAACAGTCAGATGGTAAACAGAAGTCCAGGAAAGTGAAATAGTGAGAGCTAATTAAGAAAAGAGCTTCAATAATTCAAGAAGTGATTAGGGGTCACCAATGTCAACTACTACAGAGTTCTCACAAGCTGAACCTGAAGAACAGAATATGTATAACTATAGGACTGCTGCCGTGGGAAGGAAATAAAGCTCAAATATAAACTAGGTATGAGGGGGAGGGAGCCAAAGGAAGGTTTTCTGTGGTTTAAAGATGGGAGACACTTAAGTATGTTTAAGACCAAGTAGGAAAAGGCAAAAAGAGGTGAGGGTACAAAGAGAATAGAGATGACTTATAGGAAAGTCTAGAGGCAGAATGAGCTCTAGAATTCAGGGCTCAGATGTCAGAGTTAGCCTTAAAGAGGAAGGTCACACAGGAGGAGAGGTAAGGATGGGTGCTGGAGTGGAAATGGAAGAATGATCAGATAAAATGCTACTGAGAGGCATGTCCTTGATGAAGGAGAAGTTATAACTTTTATTAAATCTTGACCTTGGGGCGCCTGGGTGGCTCAGTCGTTAAGCGTCTGCCTTCCACTCAGGTCATGATCTCAGGGTCCTGGGATCGAGCCCCACATCAGGCTCCCTGCTCGGTGGGAAGCCTGCTTCTCCTTCTCCCACTCCCCCTGCTTGTGTTCCTTCTCTCGCTTTGTCTCTCGCTGTCAAATAAATAAATAAAATCTTTAAAAAAAAAAAATCTTGACCTTAAAATATTCTTTTTAATATCCTATGTGAGGGGTTGGCAAACTACAGCTTGCTGGGCAATCTGGCTTGCTTCTTATTTTGTAAATAAAGTTTTATTGGAACACGGCCATACCCATTTGTTTACATATTGTCTAAGGCTGCTTTCACACTACAGTGACATAGGTGAATTGTTACAACACTCAACTCAAACTAAATTCAGTGGTCCACAAAGTCTAATATTTACTCTCTGATCCTTTACAGAAAATGTTTGCTGACCCTGTTCTGTCACTAAATGGGAAGTGTCTATAAAGCATCTGAGGCATAACAGAGATGAATGGCTAGCTCAAGGAAAAGCAATTGCGTGTTTGAACTGTGAGCTGAACTAACAACTTGTGTAAACTACCATTTTTTACTTGAAAGAATGACTGATAGACTTCAAACCACGGTGATTCTGACTTGGTATTCAGCAGTTACTTTCTCAACAATAAAGTGAGCCTGTCACTTCAAATAAAACAAATGACAGTACTGGTTGCCAATGATAAAATTCAATCTTTTGAGTAAAAATCAGAATTTTAGAAAACTTGTGTTGGCCACAGTAAGCTTCACAATTTTCCAGTTCTCTGATAAGATCGTTGGTGACACTTGTTCATATTATATAATGAAATATGAAAACATTTTGGAAGACGTATCTCAGTGAACTATTTTTAATTTTTTTAATTTTTAAATTTTTTTAAAAGATTTTATTTATTTGTCAGAGAGAGAGGGAGAGACAGAACAAGCACAAGCAGGGGGAGTGACAGGCAGAGAAAGAAACAGGCTCCCTGGATAGCAAGGAGCCCCATGCGGGACTCAGTCCCAGTACCCTGGGATCATGACCTGAGCCAAAGGCAGATGCTTAACCAACTGAGCCACTCAGGCATCCCAAACTGGTATTTTTTAAATGACTAGTATGTAATGTTATAAAATAATACATTCAATTAATGCAAAGTAAAGATAGACCAATGCCAAAAGATCTTACTGTAACAGAGTCCAAAAAAATCCACTGATGTAGTTTCAGAATCAATATTGCAATTTAAATTCAAGAAAATAGCACTTAAAGAGTTATAGTATAATATCAAAGAAGGATACCCACAATTTTCTGAAAAAGCTATTAAAATAGTTCTCCCCTTTCCAACTGTGTATGTGTGTGAGGACAAATTTTCCTCATACACTTGAACTAAAACAGTATGTCCCAATAGATTGAATATAGAAACAGATATGAACATCTGTCTTCTATTGAGCAAGACATGAAAGAAATCTATAAAAATATCAAACAATACCACTCTTCTTGTCATATTTTTTTGCTATGGAAAATAATTATTTTCCCTAAAAGTATTATTTGTGTTAATATGTCCATAGGTTTATTATTAAAGGTATCCTGAGACCAAACAGCTTGAGAGTTGCTATTCTTGGTATATATCTAAAAAGAGAATTGCTAGGTTGTAGGGTATCCACATATTTAACTTTACAAAATGTTTTTACACAGTGGTTGTAACATTTATATTCTCGCCAGTAGTTTATATAAGTATCTACTGCTTTACTTGCTCACCAGATAAAGGGTTTCCATTTAAAGAATTTCAAAAAATTAAAACAAAGCATAGACATAAACACACAGAAAAAAATGTTCTTGAAAATTACAAAATCTAAATGTTAAATATCTGTCATATTTGAATTCCTTAGAATTCAAAGCATTAGCTGAATTTGGGGAGACAGATCTGGTATCTATTTAAGATTGATTGATTTATTTGTCAGAGAGAGCGCGCACAAGCAGGGGGAGTGGCAGGCAGAGGGAGAGGCAGGCTCCCCGGTGAGCAGGTAACCTGATGCAGGACTCGATCACAGGACCCTCGGATCATGACCTGAGCTAAAGGCAAATGCTTAACTGACTGAGCCACCCAGGGGTCCCAGATCTGGTATCTTTTTAAAGATAGGTTTTAAAATAGCTTATTGAAGTACAACTGACATTAAAAAACTGCACATATTTAAAGGATATTATTTGATAAGTTTTGACAAACATGCATCCATAAAACTATCATCAAAATCAAGATAATGAACATATCCATCACCCCCAAAATTTTCCTAGAGACCTTTTATAATTCCTCCTTCCTACCCTTCACCATTCTTTGCTGCTGTCCCTTAGCAACCACCAATATGCTGTCAGCCAATATACATTAGTTTGTATCTTCTAATACAATAAAAATTCTCTAATAAAGAGAATCATACATTTGGGGGGGCAGGGAGGCAGGGGAGAGGTCTGGCTTCTTTCATTCAGGATAATTATTTTGAGATTCATCTGGTTGTTGCGTGTATCAATAGTTCCAATAGTTCATTCCTTTTTATTACTGAGGTATATTCTGTTATACGGACAGAGCAAAACTGTTTACTCATTCATCTATTGATGGACATTTGGAGTGACTCCGGTTTTTGATTATTACAAGTAAAGCTGCCATGAACATTTGTGTACGAGGATTTGCATGGACATATGCTTTCAATTCCTTGGGTAACTGCCTAGGAGTAGACTGTTTAAATCATTTCGAAGTAAACATTTAAGAAACTGCCAAACTGTTTCCAAAATGGTTGTATCATGTTATATTCCCACCAGCAGTGTACCAGCACTCCAGTTTATTTTCTGCCATTCTAACAGGTGTGACATGGCATCTCATGGTGGTTTTTTTTTTTTTTTCATTTCCATAATGGCTACTAATGTTGAACATATTTTTCATGTACATTTTGTTACTTTATTTGCCATAGGTATAAATTCTTTGCCCATTTTTACTGGATTGTTTGTTTTCTAATTATTGAGCTATTTTGGATCAAATCCACTATCAGATATGTAATTTGCAAATATTTTCTCCAAGTCTATGGCTTCCCATTTCATGTTTTTAATAGTGTCTTTCGAAGAACAGAAATTCTCAATTATGATGAAGTCCTATCTACCAAGTTTTTCTTTAAGGGTTCATGCTTTTGTGTCGTACTTAAGAAATCTTTGCTTGAGTCAAAGTCACAAAGATTTTCTCCTGTGTTTCTTCTAGAAGTTTTATAGTTTTAGGATTGTATGTTTAGATCTATAATACATTATTAGTTTTTTTATAAATGATATGAGGTATGGATATAGGGTCTTTTTTTTTCTTTTGCATATATCAAATTGTTCCAGCACTATTTGTTGAAAAACCTATTCTCTCCTACTTTTTATTCTTTCCCACTTTGTACCTTGTCAAAAATCAACTGACCACATATCTTGGGGTCTATTTCAGGACTTACTCTGTTCTACTGATCTATTTGTCTGCTTTTATACCAATGCCACACTATCTTTATTAATATAAATTTTGATAATTCTTGAAATCAGATGGTGTAGCCCTCTAACTCTGTTCCTTTTCAAAGTAGTTTTTGCTCTTTTAAATCCTTTGTATTTCCATAAGTTTTACAATGAATTTATCAATTTTAACAAAAATATCTGCTGGGATTTTGATTGGGATTATGTTGGATTATATAGATCAATCTGGGGTGATCTGGCATTTTAGCAATACTGAGTTTTCCCACTTACGTACATGGTCTGTCTCTCCATGTATTTAGATCTGCTTTAATTTGTCCCAGCAATGTTGTGCAGTGTTCAGTATTCAGGTCTTACATATATTTTGTCAGATTCCTTCCTAAGTATTTCACACATTTTGATGATATGGTAAATGGTATTGTTTCTTTTTCATTTCCTTTTTTTTTTTTTTAAGAATTCTTAATTTATTTTTATTTGACACAGAGAGACAGAGATAGTGAGAGAGAGAGCATAAGCAGGGGAAGCGACAGGCAGGCAGAGGGAGAGGGAGAAGCAGGCTTCCCGCTAGGCAGGGAGCCTGATGCGGGGCTCGAGCCCAGGACCCTGGGATCATGACCTGAGCCGAAGGCAGCTGCTTAACCGACTGAGCCACCCAGGTGCCCTTCATTTCCATTTCTAATTGTTCATTGCTAGTATTAAGAACTACAACTTACTTTTATATATTGACTATATCGTACAACTTTGCTTAACTCATCAGTTCTTTTTTGTAGATTCTGTCATAAATTCTGCATAGATTATCTGTGATAGTTTTTACTTCTTTGCAATCTTGATACCTTTTCCTCTTCCTTTTTAAAAATTTTTTAATTTTTTTTTTTTTTTGCTTGATGGTATTGGTCCTGGCCAGAATCTCCAATGCAATTTGAAGAGTGGTGAGAAAGAACATCCCTTTCTTTATTCCAGATCATAAGGAGAAAACATTCAGTTTATTCAGTTCTTCACTAGTAAATGTGATGTTAGCAGTAAGTTTTTCACAGATATCCTACATCATATTAAGGAAGTTTCTTTCTATTCCTACTTTGCTGAGAGTTTTTATCATAAATGGATGTTGGATTTTGTCAAATATATTTTCCCTACCTATTGAGATGATCGTATGGTTTTTCCTTTTCAGTCTGTTATTATGGTGGATTACACTGACTTTTTGTAAATATTTTATTTATTTGAGAGGCGGAGAGAGAGAGTGTGTGCAAGTGGGGGAGGAGCAGAGGGAGAAGCACAGACTCTGCACTAAGCACAGAGCTTGAGACAGGGCTCGATCCCACAGCCCTGAGATCATGACCTGAGCTGAAATCAAGAGTCAGATGCTGAACCAACTGAGCCGCCCAGGAGCCCCTACATCGATTAACTTTCAAATGTTAAACTAACCTTGCATTCTTGGGATAAACTCCTTTGGTCATGATATTTTATCTATCTGTCACTGGATTTGATTTGCTAAAATTTTGTTAAGAATTTTTACATCCATGAGAGACTATGGACTCCGAGAAACAAACTGAGGGTTCTAGAGGGGAGGGGGGTAGGAGGGTGGGTTAGCCCAATGATGGGTATTAAGGAGGGCACATATTGCATGGAGCACTGGGTGTTACATGAAAACAATGGATCGTGGATCACCACATCAAAAACTAATGATGTATTGTATGGTGACTAACATAATAAAATTTAAAAAATTAAAAAAAAAATAATTTTTACATCCAGGGGCACCTGGCTGGCTCAGTCAGAAGAGTATGTGACTCTTCATCTCAGGGTCATGAGTTCGAGCCCCATGTTGGGTACAGAGATTACTTAAATAAATAAAACTTTTTTAAAAAAGAATTTTTACATCTATGTTCATTAGGGATATTGGTCTATAGTTTCTTTTCTTGTAATATCTTTGGTTCTGCAATCAGAGTAATCGTCTCATAAAATAAGTATTCTCTCATCTTCAATTTTCTGGAAGAGATTGTGTAGAATTGGGATTATTTTTTTAAATGTCTGGTATTCTGGGCCTGGAATTTTCTTTGATAGAATATTTTTAACCATAACTTAAATTTCTTTAATAGAAATAGGGCTGTCTGGGTTATTTATTTATTTTTGAATGAGTCTGGGTAGTTTGTCTTTTTCAAAACACTTGCCCTTTTCATACAAGGTATTATATTGGCATCAAGTTGTTAGCAGTATTCCCATATTGTCCTTTTAACATCTATCAAACCAGTAGTGATGTCATTTCATAATTACCCGATACTGGTAATTTATGTCTTTTTTTTTCTTTTTCTTTCTGATCACTCTGGGTAAAGTCATTTCAATTGTATCAATCTCCACAAAGACTCCGCTCCAGAGGAAGCTTCAGAGGAAGCTCCAATTCAGGTGGGCTCCTCCACCTCGTGCTACAGCCTGGAACCTCTCTCTTGACAGTAAGCGGGGATAATCCCAGAACTCACTTTGTTCTGCATCTCTCAGGGATCACTGTGTCCTACCGCCTGATGTCCAATACATTGAAAACAGTTCTTTGATATATTTTGTCCAGTTTCTCAGTTGTTTCAGGCAGGAGGGTAAACATAGACCCTGTTACTCCATCTTGCCACAAAGTATAAGTCTATCTTTTTGGTAGTTTTAAGCAATTGAAAATATATTAGAAAATCCCTCTGAGGAAAGATAATATAACAAAATAAGAGAATAAAAGAAATAGATGCAAGTAGAAAAAGAATTTTAACTTTTGAGAGTTGTAAATAATTGCTCACTAAAATAAGAAAATAGCAACAAATCTGAATAGCTCTCAAATTCTTGATCACCTATGTCTTTTTCTGCTACTACATGAGACTCTCAACCACTTCAACCATATGGAAAGGTAGCACATCACAGGGCCCTTGTTACCTCTTACCTGGACCGCTCTGTAACCTGTTCTCTGGATCACCTCCAGCCCAACTAGATATACTTGTGGAAAAATAACTGCCCAAGTGTACACTTCTGATCTTGGCATTCACCTGCTCAAAACCCCCCTGGGGCCTCCTGCTGTCCACTGAATTAAACACAATTACCTCAACCCTGAGTAAAAGGCCTTTTATCAGAAGACACAGCTACTTTCCTACTCTTTGCTGTGAGCTGTGCACCAACACTATGGTATTGATACATTTTCATGCTCCTCTTATTGGCTAGAACATCTCTGCCTTCACTCTTTTGAGATCTCATCTCTTAAGGCAATCTCAAATACTATAAGCTCCAAGAAGTCTCTTCTAATATTGCCCTCAAATGGAGAAGAGGCTTTAATTTTCTCTTCCATGCAGAGTGGGGCAAAGGACACTGGACTTGGGGCCACAGATCTGGTTTACAACCTAACTCTGCTACTTATGGATAAATTAATTTGACCACTCTATGGTTCTATATTTTCACCTAGAAATGGGAGAAGTATTAACTACCTTACAGGACAGACATTGTCATTTGTGCTAATCTTTACACATCTTCATTATAGTCCTTATTACATAAAATTCTAATTGTTAATTTACATATGTTTTTTCTCTACTGGAGCTCAAGATCCAGTAAGTAGGAATGAGGTCATTATCTGTATCTTTTGGTCCCTGGTACCTAACACAGGCCCTGGCATATAAAAGACACTTAATGAATGAGACAGCTATGACTGGGTTAGCATTCTCTGCCTCAATATAAAGTACTTTCATACTAAAACTGATAGTTGGTATTAAAGGTCTATTTCTTTCCATTAATTCTTACTGGATGCAACTGAATCACCAAATTAGACTGAAAGAGTTACTTTCTATGTCACTGATTTATATATACTTTTATCAGCAGCTTAAATTTAGAAAGGGAACTTATATTCCATTTTTAAATCTCTCCCTAAGTTTAATTACAAGATTCTGTCACACCCTAATGGAACAGCAATTTTCCTTAGACTTAATGCCAGAAAAGGGAACAAAGATTGGTCATTCCTTTATCTTACATTCATCTTCTAAACTTACCCTCCCCCCCAAAAAAAGAAAACGAGAAGCGACAGTGTGATAGATTAATACACAGATTTGAAACATTAACATCTCAGGGTATTTGCCACATGAAATAACTTATATGTAAATTTATTAACTGTACTTTTAAATTTGTATCTTTTTTTTCTTCCTTCTCTACTCTTTCCCTTCTCTCCTACTAGTTAACAACATTGGAGAGCTCAAACATTTGAAAACAGAAGGTAATCTTTCCAATTTGGTCAATACAAAAAGATAATGATGCCGACAGTCTGAGGTTGTTTGGGCTCAGTATGAATGGCAGACATTAATGGTTGCCTCACCAATACCTATTTCCTTCTCTCTTCTTCCTTATCAGCAAATGCCACCCGTCCCCCCTGCCTGGCCCACCCATCAGAAAAGCAAAAAAAAAAAAAAAAAAAAAGCCAGATATGTGCCATCCCTGTTTCCCTTATTGCTAGACATGGACATACGAAGGGCAGTCCTCTGAAATAAACAGTGTTGTATAATTAACAGAGTGGACACATGCCTCCTCTCCTTCAACGGATGCAGCTGTGTATGCACGGGACATCACAGTCATCTTGAGACAGGAGGATGGACTTCAGCAAGCTGGAGCCAGCAGTGGGGAAACATGAAAAGTACCTGGGTCTGTGGTGGTGCTGCTGAGCTGCTAATCAAACCCTGGAACTGCCCCAGCTCCAGACTTCTTGTTGAAGAAGACAGTAAATTAGCTTATTAATTCCGAACTTGAGGTATTCTGTTACTTGCAGCCAAAAGAATCCTAAGTGATACAAACTGCAACAAAACACAAAAGGAACCAAGGAACCAGGCCCATGACCTCTACAGTGTCTACCAGCTCTAATATCATTGGAGTATCTCCCTGCCCCTCAAAATCACATTGTTTCTGCCCTTTTACAGAGTTCAACAACCCCCAGCAGTGCCCTCCCTTGAGATAAGGGGTCCTTTGTGTAGATGCTCTGTTTCAGGTTAGTTGGGTTATAGGAACTAAGATAAAGAGCATGGATGAAAGGAACACATTTTGGGAAAGAGAAAGAGAATATCCTTCTCCTATGCAGAAAGAAGACCTAACAATGTGAAATAATTTTATAAAATACAAATTTTGCATATAGAACTTCCGAAGTGACATGGGGAAGACTGGAAAATAATCAGAACGAAAATATGAAGGAGGTGGCTAGACATCCCAAAGGTTGAGGAGAAGCACTGGGAGAATTGCGGCCAGTATAGGCAGGGCTGGGCATGTAGAATGAAATGACCTCATGAGAGCTGAAGTGGGAGTGATGCCTACAGGGGAGGCGCTGAGAGCTGCATAAATGGCAGCAAAGGTAGGACAGCAGGCGTGAGAATTGAAGACCCTCAATTGTTAAGTGTAGACAACAAGGCTGAATAGGGCAGGAAATAAAAGAATAAACACTCGTGGCTTTACAGAAATCAATGGGGGGGGGGCGGGGGTAGCTTGCAAATGTGCCCTATATGATGAACAGTATTTGCAGAACTTAACAACAGTATCCTTCTTCAAATAAATTCTCCTTTAAATAAAAGGTACAAAATGTGAGCTTTTAAATTTTTTTCACTTAATTGAGTCAATATAGCTACATAAAAACTTTGTATTTTTATATTATTACAATGTGAACTTTAGTTTCTAAACTAGGTAAACTATTTCTAAACTGGTTTTTTTTTCATCTCAAAGAAAAACATGTATACTTTGTAACATTTTTGTAGTCCTTTGTAGAAATGTGTACTACAAAAACCTCCTTCTTATGCTGTTTGTTCTTCTATAGGATTTTGGCAGATGCGAAATAAGGAGATGCAGTACACCGTATAGTTAAGTCATTCAGTCAAGGTTTTGGAGCCAGACCAGATCCATCCAGTTCAATTACCATCTGTTATTTAGTAACTGTGTGACCTTGAGCAAAGCTGCCTCTCTTAACTTCCATTTCTGCATTACTATGATGGAGATAAAAATGGTACCTATCTGACAGCTGTTGTATTAAAGTGGGTAAGGCAAGCAAAATACCTAGTACAGAGCCTGAGACATAAGGGATGGATATCAAAGCATCCATAAATATATATTTTATATATAATATATAAATACATATATTAATATATAACAATGGATATAAATCCATCAGTATATAAATAATATCTGTTTACATAGAGATACACATACTCTACTATACACATAGTAGTATACACTAAAAGAGATGGATACATATATACACAATTATAATTAGATTCACTCTTTGGCTACCTATATCAAAAAAGAACTGGCATACTTTGTTAATTAATTCACTGAACTCACTCATTAACAAATATTCACTGAATGCTTATCATGTGTCCAGCAGAGATAAGTACTGTGATGGAAAATAAAATAAGGGGATAGAGAACAATAGTGGGTACTGTTTCAGATAGGGTGACCAGAAAAGGCCTCCTGAAGGAAATAATATTTAAAGAGACCTAAATGCAGCAAGGAAGGAAAGAGAAGCAGTGTAGGGGAGACATGTGCTTGTATGTATGTTGTTTTTCTTTCTACCACTTTCCCCACTCTGACATTCTCTGCTTTGACTTCACTCCCAACCACAGGGAATGCCATGCCTTGTGTAATGTTTGAACTACACCTAAAGGTATGTCTGTTGTTTGTGGAACACATAAAAGGATGTCCTCAGAATTATGTCAATCGTTTAGGCATCATGGCAAACTATACCCAAAAGCGTTCTAAACATGAGTCAGTTTGAGGAGCAGGCACCAGCAACTTTTCAAAGTGAACATTATAAATTACTATGATTCTTCTGACCCATTGGAGTAGAGGAGATACTGACCATGCTCCCTCCCGAGCATAGCATCATGAGTCACAAAGCTTCAGGGAGCCAGCTTAAGTGCCCAACCACCTGCCTGCACGAATCTGAGTCCAGGGCCATGTACCACACTATTGTGTGAGCTTGCATGCAGGCTGGGAAATAGGTAAGCAGTCTATGTGCCAAATACTGCATCCTCAGTTAACTCTGGTTAAGACTCTGGTGGTAGAACATCATTAGGACAGGAGCGCCTGGGTGGCTCGGTCAGTTAAGTGTCTGCCTTCGGCTCAGGTCATGATCCCAGGGTCCTAGGATTGGCCAGCATTGGGGGTCCCTTCCTCTCGCCACCCCCCAGGTCCTCGTGCTCTCTCTCTCTCTCAAATAAATAAAACCTTTTTGAAAAAAAATCATTAGGACAAAAATTGGAAGTTTATACTTTTGTCTTTTAGGATCCATACACAGTCTGCTCTGGCATTAACAATGTAACCTTTAAGTAAGTCACTGGATTTCTTTAGCCTAGAGTCTTCATCCATGAGGTAGAAATAATCACATATGTCCACTAGCCATAATACTATATTGCTTTTATATTTTATTCTCTTCTGAATGTTTTCTTATAAATCATCATGTGGTTCTCAAAAGAACTCTATGCTTTAAGAACCAGATGACAATTTATATGAACAGAACTTTAAAAGGACATGTAAAAAGTAGGTAGCACTATAGAGGTGGAAGATGACATTTGTAACAGGCCACTGAAACAGAAGATCTTGGTGTTCTGGGCAATCCACAAAGAATTTCAAGCCAGTTCTCTAAGCTGGCAGTAATTGCTGGAAGGATGGCCTTCCCTGACTTCGTTGCCAGGGAGATTTTAGAAGATACGTGTGGTGTGGGTTTCTCATTTCCTTCTACTGCCACACAATGATCAACGAACTGTGTCTAGTCTTTAGGTGCGTCAGGTAAATTCACTCAAGTCCCATTTACTTCATGACCTTAAGTTTTGTTTTTGTTTTTTCACAGAGCCTAGGTCCAAAAATAAGCACAAGGGGTGTACATTTAAATGACCACAAAACAGTATTTGAGGGGTCTCTCAAGAAGAATTTGCCACGTTAGTTAATTTACATATCCCAACACTCATCAACCCTGCATGTCTTTTTAAATATCTAACCCAAGTTCTTCATGCTCTGACCATGGCCCATCACTTCCTATTCTGTCCTCAGAAGAGATGAGCCACTTCATCCTCAGTTAACTCTTTATATTCAACACCTCCTTTTAGAGTGTTCTCAGGCCACTAAGAAAAGCAATATTTCATAGTTAGGACCCAAACAGCAGAAAGAAGGCATTGGTTTTCTGTTCCAATCAAGCTCCCTACCAACATATGTGCAGCTTATGTTTCCTAAAAATAAACAGTATCCCAAAATGGCAACTCCTGCTGCAGACACTCAAGACTTTTCCCCTTTGCTGTAGCTATAGCCTCACCTCTAGAATGTCTCCCAGATTCATAACCATCTTTCACTCCATGGCTAGTACAAGGCTGGATTTTATCTAAAAAACACCTAATTCTATTTTCTTTCTGAAATACCAAGGAATACAACTTTAGTTCTTAATACATGTTTATTAAATAAATATAAAACTTTATCTTTACTGCAGTAAAAGAAAAAAAAGAATATCAAAGTGAAATGAAAAGAATATGTAAGCCTCTCCTCCATATATTCATTAAGTCCAAAGGGAAAAAAATAAGAGGAAAAACTGAGGAAGGGTTCTACACTTGCTTTAGAGGCACTGAACAGGAGTTGCTGAGACTACATTTACTGATTAGTGGATATAGGGGGGAAAGTAATGAATGATCAGAAATTCAGATGTAACAGATGGGAGCAGCAGCAAGGTAAATCAGTAAGCTGACCCCTGAAAGACAGGGTCCTCTCACTATCTCTTCTTTTGCTCCCAGCCCTGAATAGCGGAGATCCCCGACCAGGCCAACTGAGACCACTCTCTTCCATTCAGTGGCCAGAAAGAAAGAATTAAGTCCCTGGTTCCACAACAGATGAGGGGGCCAGGAAGGAAATATCTTTCTGATGACCCATAGTGGAATTCACTATCTTTAACCCTAAAAATATTGCAACAGTTAGTTTCTTTGGTAGGTTAGTCCTAAGATTCACTATACTTCAGGTACCTCATGATTACTACAGGCTCTGGTGAGACGACACCTAGGGAACTTAAATACTAACCAGAACACTGTTCTACAGGAAGGGGTTATTTAAGATTTACAAAGCTTCAATGTCGTAATTCGCATCAAAAAGTTATATACTGCTCATGTCCATTTCTTTAGATAAGCTAAACCAAAATATAACCACCTTTCCCATTACACAGACAATGCTTTATTATTACACATTCTTAATAGTTCTTTATAAAGACACCTTAACATCTCTTTAGCACTCAGAGCTAAGAGCAACCAAGTCAAATATATTTATAAAATCTTCTGGGTCATACAGTTAATTTATGCCACAAAACAGCTAAACCTCTCTCATGTGTATCAGTAAAGTCTAAAAATTTAGGACCAAAGAGTTTATCATTCCACAACTCTTTTTGCCATTCATACCTGTACCACAATCTGTGTTTAGAACTTTATGCACATTGGTAACCACAGTAATAGACACATCACTATACAATTTAGAAGGCACAAGTAAGGTTTTAAATTTTCAAACCTTCTGTTGTAGCTACTTCTTACCCTATTCTGTAACTTCCGATCTCATTTTCACTTCCCTTCACTCATATGGTATAAAAAATCTAGCCCTGTTATTTACCACCAAAAATTCACTCTTTGGTGGTCCAACTCCTTAAAAGTCTCCATGTCTAAATGCTTTAAGCATGCTCTGCAGACAAGCAGCTTCCCAAATGTAGGATATGTTGGCCATCAGTTTCACTCCTTTCTCTCCAAATTTAATTCTTCTCAGTTCTGGTCCATTTCCTTATAAACTTCTTAGGCTCACCACTAAGAAATATGATATATAACTTTGCAAGTGTTTGTAAGTTCCCTGGTGCTCAGTCTAGGAGAAGTTTCTTAGCTTTGGCACTACTGATATTTTGGGCTAGATAATTCTTGGTTGGAGGGAGGTGGGGGGGATGCTGGCCTGTGCGTTGCAGGATGGTTGGCTGTTCTCCTGTCCTCTACACATGACATGGCAGTAGCACCTTCCCTCCCCCAGTCAAGACCGTCAAAACCATCTCCAGATATTGTCAACTTTCCCCTTCAGGACAAAATTGCCCCCTGTTGAGGACTGCTTGTCTAGAATAAGAGTTTGGAGATCTCAGGAGATCAAGTCAGGCTAGAGTAGGGCCCCAGAGAAGCTGTCCCAGCTTTTAATCAGTATTTTCTCCAGTTTCAGTTGTGGGCAGATGACCATGCTGTATGAGTAACAGTCTATAAGAATGGAATATACAGCATTTACTGTTAGCATTTACTGTTATAACAAAATATATTTATAGTAAAGAGACTCACACTTAATCAAGGACAGCAGTCCCCAGCTTTTGAAGGGGTTATGATCCAAAAGTTTACAAGTATATTTAGAATCAAGAATACATTCAGTTGAACTATCCAAAATTGCCATTGTTGTCTCAGTAAAAAAAAAAAAAAAAAAAAGGCTTAACAACATCAGCAATTTCATATAATTCAACCTAGTAATTTCTTTCTGTAGCAATGGTAGGTTCCCACAAAATCCTACTGAAGTATTCTACCCCTGCTGTCTCCTTTTTCTCTTGAGGTCCCTGGGTACTCCTGAATTCATTTTCATTTTCACCAAGAGCAGTCACTGCTTCTGTTGAGGCTCTCCACCTCTCCAGACCCTGTGGAACAATATGCACACAGCCTCAGAACTGTTTTGACCCTGCAGTCCAAGGACAGAGATGCCTATTTTCCCACTTTTCTCTTCAGCTCTTTTCTCCTATTTGTGTAGATTCCCCAAATAAAGAAAAATGATGAGTCTTTGGATATACAAAAGACAGAAGATTCATCTATAGTTGGCAATATGACAAATATTACTAGCCAACTCTCTCTCTCTCACTGAACACACACAGCATCAAAGGAAAAACAGATGAGGAAAGAAAAAAGAATTGCACTTGTTGGAGGTGAAAAATACTAGAGAAAACAGATAACTGAAGGGCATACACTTTGAGCAGCAATTGTCTATCACAGATGACAGCAAGGGTTGTGAGGTAGATTAGAGGGTTATCCATCAATCAACAATCAACTCTGAAACCAATAACTTGTCCCAAAGATGACTAATCATGGTCTACCACTCCCCCCAAATGTCTGAAATAGCGAGTAGTGGCAGGAATCCTGGACTCAAAAATCCTCAAGATACGGATTTTAAATGTGAAGCTCTATGGGTCACAAAGCTTTTGCATTATCGAGTCAGAGAAGTGGGAGCAACAAGCACACCGCAATGTGCTTTTAAGTTACAGGATAACCAAAGTTCCCTTGAACTCTGACACCCTCTACACCTCCCTTCCATTTGGTGACAAGACAGTTCCCTGTTTTCTCTCAACCTTGGAGAAAGATGAGCCCTCCCCTCCTTCCTAGCCACAGCTCATTCTGGGCTCCCACCTTCCTAGGCCTTTCTCCCTACTTACTGCATACGTCTTTATTCTTTCTTTTGATTATACCCTCTCCTCTGTATATTTTATTTTTTCTAAAGATTTTATTTATTTATTTGAGAGAGAGTGAGAGTGAGAACACAAGAGGGGGGAGGGTCAAAGGGAGAAGCAGGCTCCCTGCTGAGCAGGGAGCCCGATGCAAGACTCGATCCAGGGACTCCAGGATCATGACCCGAGCTGAAGGCTGTTGCTTAATCAACTGAGCCACCCAGGTGCCCCTCCTCTGTCTTTTTTAAACACATGCTTAATATAATCCATTTCTGAGGACAAAGAAACATGAAATCCCTCTCTTGACTCTGACTTATACTCTAGACTCCTTAAACTCAGAACTTCTCTGTTTCTTCACTCACCTCTGGAATCCACTACAACTTGGTCAGCTCCTATGAGCCTCTATGAAATGACTGTAATCCTCACTGAATCTGCTCCAGGGTCAGCAGTGATCACTAAACTGCCAAAACCTATGGATAGTCTCTAGTTTCCATCCTAATGCATTTCATGTGCCACTAGCACATGCTCAGCTCTAGCTCAGCACTTTCCCTTCTTCTGTCTTGTCCTCCATATTCTATCAATTACTCAATCAATTACCAAGTCATACAGATCCTGCCTTGTGCATGTCTCTGAAACTTTCTCTGCTCTGCCTTAATCATCTTATTATCTTCTCCTTGGAACACTATCCCACTTATCTTATAACTTGTTCCCATACCCACTTTTTCTTTATTTTTTAAATTTTATTTTTTTTAAAGATTTTATTTATTTGAGAGAGAGAGAGAGAGAAACAGCATGAGAGGGGAGAGGGTCAGAGGGAGAAGCAGGCTCCCCGCTGAGCCGGGAGCCCGATGTGGGACTCGATCCCAGGACTCCGGGACCATGACCTGAGCCGAAGGCAGTCGCTTAACCAACTGAGCCACCCAGGCGCCCTTAAATTTTATTTTATTATGTTATGTTAGTCATACAATACATCACCAGTTTTCGATGCAGTGCATTTTTTCTTTATTCTTTAAAAAAAAATTTTTTTTAAATTTATTTATTCATGAAAGTCAGAGAGAGAGAGAGAGAGGCAGAGGCAGAGGGAGAGAAGCAGGCTCCCCGCCTAGCAGGGAGCCCGATGTGGGACTCGATCCCAGGACCCTGGGATCATGACCTGAGCCGAAGGCAGATGCTTAACCATCTGAGCCACCCAGGCGCCCTTTCTTTATTCTTAATTGGCTCTCAAAGTATATTCCTAAATGCAAATGAGAGCATGTCATTCTACTAATGAAACAAATAGCTTTGCATAGTCAAGTCCTTCTCAACCAGGTTCCTCAATATTCTAAAGCAGCCATTGTAACATGACAAACCGACTTATCTTTCATGCATCTGGAATGGTATTAGTTATATAGCATCACTGGGAGAGTTGAGGAAATAGGTACTTAAATCATGATCTGTGTCCTGTAGTTCAGATGAGGAACCCTGGTTGAGAAAGGCTGACACAGCCTCCCGCCGCACAACCTCCATCATATCCTGCTACTTCTTCACACACAGCCTGCCTCCAACAATGGGAGCCCCCCCGTGCTCTTTTACACCTGTATTTGCATACGCTGCTGTTCAGGCCTGGCATTCTCTTCTTTCTGTCTACTCCAGAGCTCCCATTCATGCTGGATGTTCACACAATACTTTCGTTGTGAGCCTCCTTGGACTTTGCCAAACGGTCCTTTCCATGTTCTCTTTACACACCTTTAGAGCTCATCTTATGATATCATACAGGTTTATTCACATATCTGTGTGCTTTACTAAAATGTGAGCTCTGGAAGACATCACCAGCAAAATTCCTGAAATATAGTGGATATAAAGTAAAACTTTTTTGAGGGAACCACAATAAATGCTTCTTTTCTCCTTATCTCCAAAACCTGTGTTAGATACTCAAATTCTTGGAGCTCTATCCATTATTTCAAAAAATATCAGAAACTAATATCACATTGATGTTAAAAACAGTTAGAAGAAACCCTTGAGTCACCATGTAATGACTCCTCTTTCTCAAATGAACGGATGGAGGGAGAAACCCATGACAATTATTCTTAAAATGAGTTACACCAAGATCTGTGCCTCTTTTCCAGAAGATAACTAACATGTGGCAAAAAAAAGGGGGGGGAGGGGGGAGGGCCTTGCTATAATTCCTTTTAAAGATCACACCCGTTTGCTCCTCTAAGTTCCCATTATAAAAAGGAGCAAAACTTGTCCCTAGCTGTGTAAACAAGGCAAGAATTATGATTGGATGCCACAAGCCCAAAATTTATGCTTTCAAGAAAGCTATAATAAGGATCAGAACACACCCCAAAGGGACGCAGTTGCCTGGTCATGCCCTCAAAGCATGACTATTGCCAGGGAGGAAACCCCTCTGTGCCATCCCCAAATACAGAGAATTGTACCAGCTTATTCCATGTTGGAAGACACCTTATTTCTGGCAGAGGCTATAAGCAGTAGGAGCAATGCCTAATGTGTTGCTTGGCACAGACGAAGAGAGAGAATCAATTTTATCTTACACTCAAGGCCTCACCTAATGAATTCCTTCATCTGTGATTTCTTTCCTTTATTTTTTAAAAGATTTATTTATTTTAGAGAGAGAGAGTGAGAGCATGCGAGTGGGGTGAGGGGCAGAGGGAGCGAATCTTCAAGCAGGCTCCCCGCTGAGCACAGAGTCCACCACGGGGCTCCATCTCACCACCCTGAGATCATGACCTGAGCCGAAATCAAGGGTCAGACGCTTCCTTCATTTCCATAAACACTTTCATTTTCCTTGTCCAAAAACATCCATCTCAATGTTATTAAAAAGAATTAAAGTGAGGTCCAACACAAAGAGGTATCATCTTCCTTTTAGCAGGTTAAAGACTATCACACGCTGTTTAATTTCTTATTTAACCATTTTGTAGGGCAAAACTAGACATGGAACCTGTCCTCTCAGACTCTTTCCTTTTCCTTATCACCACACTAAGTATTATAAACTTCTTCATGTCTTTTACTCTATCCATTCTTTCCCATTTGCCTGTACACAGCACCTACCAGCCCTTTAGACCTGCTCTGGTCTTCTCAGTCGTACCAAATGGATTACAATCCTTCCAAATGGATTACAATCCTTCCAATCCTCTCTGCATTCGACAAGACCAATGTTCCCAAAACATCCCATTGAGCTGATCATTCTCTTGCTCTAAACAACTTCAATGGTCTATCACCTACACTTAAAATCCAGTCATTTTTATCTTACACTCAAGGCCTCACCTAATGAATTCCTACAACTGTGATTTCTTTTTATTTTTAAAAAGATTTATTTATTTTAGAGAGAGAGAGAGAACATGCGAATGGGGTGAGGGGCAGAGGGAGCGAATCTTCAAGCAGGCTCCCCACTGAGCACAGAGTCCACCGCGGGGCTCCATCTCACCACCCCAAGATCATGACCTGAGCCGAAATCAAGGGTCAGACACTAACCAACTAAGCCACCCAGGCACCCCTCCCTACATCTGTGCTTTCATCTCTCTCTTTTTCTACAGAATTTTTTGTCTTTAACATCTTGCTCAATTAACCTATTATGTGTATTGCTTATCGACTATCTTACTTCCCACCTTAAATATAAATACTACGAGGAAGCATTTTCATCTGCTTGGTTCACAGACATACCCCTAGGCATTTAGAATAGTGTAGAGTAGGGCGCCTGGGTGGCTCAGTCGTTAAGCGTCTGCCTTCGGCTCAGGTCATGATCCCAAGGTCCTGGGATCGAGTCCCACATCGGGCTCCCTGCTCAGCGGGAAGCCTGCTTCTCCCTCTCCTACTCCCCCTGCTTGTGTTTCTGCTCTCACTATGTCTCTCTCTGTCAAATAAGTAAATAAAATCTTTAAAAAAAAAAAAAAGAATAGTGTAGAGTAGACGTATTCATTAAATATTTGTTGTAAACCTGGAATGCACTCTGCCTTGATTTCAACTGCCTTATTCTAGCTTTCCTTCATATCTTTTTTTCTTATGTCTTTTGCTTAGGTTCTTCCTGTATCAGGCCTATGAAAGTTCCTCAAAATCAGGTAAAGTCTCTCAGGTATAAGCCAACTACTTAGTTAACCATTATTTTTATTACATCAAGTATTCTTCAGAATAAGGTGGTCATATTTATATAACTCATAATAAAATTCACCATTTAGTTTTTAAAAAGTTACTGGCCACAGAGGTATTTAACAACAGGGGTAGAGTGTAATGAGTTCATCAGAATTTAAATATTAAAGAATCTCTTGTTCAAAGAACTGACAAAGCTTTGTGCTTAAACGGTGGCAAGTAGGTCTTTAGTGACTAATTCAGCAAATAAATTACTTAAATTTAGAGCCCAATTTGGGTCCAGGCCATTAAGTGGGGGTAAAATCACTTTAATACTTTACTTTTATATTGTCTTTAGGTAGCCTGGTTGAATTTCGGGTATAATATATTAGAGCCTAAAATCCTTTAGGACAATGACTACAACCATTTGGATTAATGGAATGATTCACTGGCTGACACTAAATTTACCAATTCTAATTTCAATTAGTAGAGCTTAATCAAACTTTTCTTTAGTGCCGTTGAACATGGGGGTACAACTGAGTAAGGATGAGATGAAAGCCAATTTCCATAGAGATTAGAAATAACTTGAGGTGGAGAAAGTATGAGCAAAAACGTGAAGAGCAAGAGATCAAAGAAAGAGTAGAAAGGGTTAAGAAGGCTCTGGAAGAACATGAGAGCGCCCAGAGGGAGGAAGAAGCCAGATGACAATCCGGAGCTCAGGATGGCTCTTTCCCAGGTGGCTTTCCTGGGGGAATGCCTGGTAATTTTCCTGGAGGAATGCCTGGAATGGCAGGAATGCCTAGGCTCAATGAAATTCTTAGTGATCCAGAGGTTCTCGCCATGCAGGATCCAGAAGTTATGGTGGCCTTCTAGGATGTGGCCCAGAATCCAGCGAATATGTCAAAATATCAGAGCAATCCAAAGGTTATGAATCTCATCAGTAACTTATCAGCCAAATTTGGAGGTCAAGCATAATGCCCTTCTGACAAAAAAAGCCCTTGCTGAAGGAAAAGCAATGATCACCTAATGGATGTTGCAATAATACAAACCAGTGTACTTCTGACCTTCTCATGAAGAAAGCTGGGGTGCTGTGAAGAGAAATCTCTACCCCTCTGCCCCACATGCAACTGAAACATTCTACAGTGGTTTGCCATTAGGGTATTCATTCAGATAATGTTTTCCTACTAGGAATTACAAACTTTAAACACTTTCTAAACCTTAAAAATATTTAAAAACATATTAAAAGGGTGTGTTAGTCCCTAAAAAAAAAAAAAAGAAAAAAGAAAAAAAAGAGAAATAACTTGAGGCACTTTCACCAGCACGTTCACAACTGCACATTTGGCTAATTAACAATAATGTCTTTTCTTTTGTTGGTGGGCATAAAAGTCCATTTAGATACATACAGTGTCTTGCTTTAATAATAAGGTATGTTCACTAGGTTTTGGCTTTCTTGGATAATAATTCTTATGTAAACACTTAAGTCATCGATAAAGGTCAAGCTTATCAAGTTTTGATACTGAAGAATGGATTTAACATGATTGATTTGATTGTAGTTAGCCAGGTATTCTGTGCTTCATTTAAGCTAGCTGTTAACTCTTTAGCTTGTTGAATTCATACTGGAGTTTGATGAGCTCTCATAATATAAGTAGAGTAAAATGTTCTGGGGGATCTGTGGTAAAATATCAGTCTCTTCAAGTGAATATGTTTATTGCATGGATTTAGCTGTTTTTACCTAAACTGTAACAAGGAAAGACATCATCTTAAGAAAAAAAAAAAAAAAGCAAATTATTCCATGCCCTTCAGGAAATAATAATATCCTAAATGGATCAAATGTTTGTTATGAAGTTCACTTGAAATTCAGCTACAATGTAACTGTGGTGAGAACTTCCAAATCATACCTGTATCACCAAAAATGTAAATAGACCAAGAACTTAAATATAATTAATAATATGGTTAATAATATTTTTTCTGCATACATTTCTTTTTCTCCTACTATTTTGTTAGTTCGTCTCAGGCAGAGACCATCATGTTATCCCATGAAGATATTTGGGGAAAGGGCATTTGAGGCAGAGGGAAGAGATGGTGCCAATATAGGGGCTTCCCTGACTTGCTCAGAAACAGTAAGAGGCCACCAATGTGTCTGGAGCCCAGTGTGAGGTGGAGGGGACAGAGGCCAGACCCTATATGGCCTTGAAGGCCATTACAATGGCTTTTAGTTTTGGGGGTGAGTGAAATGGAGGTTTTGAGCAAAGCAGTGCCATGACTAGAATCACATTTAAAAGGATCACCCTAGCTATTGTGATGAGAATACACTGTTGGGGGTGGGGGAAGAACGGAAGCAGAATTAGGTAGCTATGGCAAGTAATCCTGGTAAGATAAAATGGTGGCTGGGATTGGATGGTGGCAGTGGAGGTGATGACAAGTGGTTGGATCTATGTATGTTTTGCAGACAGGCAGAGCCAACAGGTTTTCCTGACTAAATGAATATGGGGTAGGAGAGAAAGAAGAGTCAAGAATAACTTTAATGACAAACAAATGGATGGATGAAGTTGCTGTCAGCTGAGATTCAGATGACTGACATGAGATTAACCAGGTTTGGGGGCAATCTGAAGAGTCCAGTCTTGGATGTGCTGACTGTAAGAGTCTGAAAGTGTCTTCAAACTCATACATTTTGCCTCCATAGTTTGCCCAGCTAAAAATGTTAGGTTATCCTGATCTCCTCGCTCTCTTTCCCCTTCAGATACAAGCCCATAGCTTCTTTTTTGTTGTTGTTTTGTTTTAATTTAAATTCACTTAGCCCACATATAGTACATCATTAGTCTCAGAGGTAGTGTTCAACAATTTATCAGTTGCATATAACACCCAGTGCTCGTCACATCATGTGCCCTCCTTAATGCCCATTACCCAATTACCCCATCCCCCCACCCACCTCCCCTCCAGCAACCCTGTTTGTTTCCTGTAGTTAAGAGTTTCTCACGGTTTTTCTTCCTCTTTGATAACCTCCCATTCAGTTTTCTCTCCTTTCTCTTATGATCTTCTATGCCGTTTCCTATATTCCACATATGAGTGAAATCATATGATTGTCTTTCCCTGATTAACATTTCACTCAGCTTAATCCCCTCCAGTTCCATCCACATTAATGCAAATGGTAAATATTCATCCTTTCTGATGGCTAAGTAATATTCCATTGTGTGTATATGTGTGTGTGTGTATCTCCCACATCATAGCTTCTGTAGAATTCCTTTCCCTTCTAGCCTTTTTTTTAAAGATTTTATTTATTTGACAGAGAGAGAGGAAGCAAGAGAGCACAAGCAGGGGGAACAGCAGAGGGAGAGAGAAAAGCAGGTTCCCCGCTGAGCAGGAAGCCTGATGTGGGGCTCGATCCCAGGACACTTAACTGACTGAACCACCCAGACACCCCCTAGCCTCTCCATCTTATCCCCTTGGTAATGTCCTTGGGCAGGCCTTCATTATCACTTGACTCCCTCCAGTACCTTTACCTGATCTTGATTCTCCCTAAGGAGGCTGTCTTATACATAATCAGATGTATATTCCTAAAAAATAAATCTGATGAATGTACACTCCTATTTAAAACTCTGCACTGGCTTCTCACTACCATATAAAATAAGACTTAGGGCTGGCTTCTGTGATTCTTTACTACATTGCTCCACCCTACTTGTCTTTTCTTTTCACTACACACTAAATATGTCCTGCCTCGTCATGCTTCTTTCTCTGGCAAACTCCTATTCATCCCCCAATATCCAGCTAACCGTCATTAGTTCAGAACAGCCTTTCCCGACAACTTTCAGGCAAAATTGGCCACTCCCTCCTCTGTGCTCTCCCAATATATCCACCATACCTTCACTGTATCACTTCTAATGATGAATCATTACTGGTTTGCTTATATAGCTATCCTATGAGGCTCTCAGTAGAGGCTGCTTGTCTTATCCCTGCCTTCCACATCTCACTAATTTGCACCCTCTGCTTACTGAGCTCCTGAGGGAATTAAGTGTTACTCAAAGGTACCTGTTCGAGATCTTTCAACTTCAAGTGTGCCACCCTTCATGGCTCAGGGTGGGGCTCGGAACATCCTCTCCCATTCCATCTGCAACACCGGCGATGAAGACATTTAGGGCCATCCAAAGAAAGAGAAGCTGGTAGCAGGGCAAAACAGCTTGATGACAAAGCAGCCATCACGGTAACAAACTGTCAGCGAGCCTTTCATATCTGAATATATTGTGGTCTTTAGTACGTGCTTATGAGACTACATGGCACAGCTTTCAAATAATCATCCACTTAAATCCTAGAAATTAAAAATTCCATTTTGACTCTCCTACCAAATTATAAACCCTAGCAGATTATAGTATGGTCTTTAATAAACATTTAGAGCAATGATAAATGAATCTTAATACATTCTGCTCACATAAAAAATAGTAAAAACAAAACAATTACCAGAAAAAATAAACACAAAACAAGTACTAAAAATGGAAACTTCCAAATAACTTTGGGATAAATATTTTAAAAATATGATAAATATTAACCTAATTTCATATGATGGGGCTCCCTTTACTCTAAGTTTAAAAATCAAGAAAGGATGAGGTGCCTGGGTGGCTCAATCAGTTGAGCGTCTGCCTTCGGCTCAGGTCATGATCCCAGGGTCCTGGGACTGAGCCCCACATTGGGCCCCCTGCTCAGTAGGGGTCTGCTTCTCCCCCTCCCACTGTGCTCTCTTTCTCTCTCAAGTAAATAAATAAGAATCTTTAAAAAAAATTAAGATCAAGAGAGGAGACAGGAAAAAAATGAGGTTTCAAATTTAGAAAATAATTTTTGACATCAATCCTCAAAAAGGTATGGATAGAAATATCAAATGTTTGATTTTCTATTAAACTATGTCAAATATTTGTCTCCAAACCTCCCATTTCTTCATGACAGGTGCTTCACCTTTATTTTCTGTACCATACATTCTGACACAACTCCCCACCTTTCCTTCAGGATATAAAATTTTATATTCAGTGATTTACTATAACTATCTTCATTTTTCCCTTTTTACTTCCTTTCCATTTCTCAACATTTACTTTATTGTCATCAAATATATTAAAATTTTTTATTAATCTTAACAGTTTCCTATCTCCTTTACCCTATCTCCAAATAATTCATTAAAATTTTATTTGCATTTGTGATTAATATAAAAATGCTTTCAGGTAAGTTTTTTTTTTTTTTTTTTAAGATTTTATTTATTTATTTGTCAGAGAGAACACAAGCAGGGGGAGAGGCAGGCAGAGGGAGAAGCAGGCTCCCCGCCGAGCAAGGAGCCCGATGTGGGACTCGATCCCAGGGCCCTGGGATCATGACCTGAGCCGAAGGCAGCCGCTTAACCGACTGAGCCACCCAGGCGTCCCTTCAGGTAAGTTTTCTTATACATAAGGGGAAAATAGACTATCATATATTGAGGGTTTTTCTAATGATTATGGACAAAGAACAACTTAATTTGATAATTTTAATTTTTTCCAGGGAATGGTTCCTAATACTACTGTAATGAACAAATCTCTCCTTGAGGAATAAATAATACTGTTATTCAAAACAAATACAACACATTTCTAAAGTACCTCTCCTTTAGTACAGTTTTTTAAGAGACCTGTCATCTCCTTATCTTTCTTTTGCTGTATAATTCAGAAAAGATTAGAACATATTTTGAGATTTCAAAATTAGGAAGCACTTGTTGAATGAAGGTTTGCAGGTCTAAGGAAACACAATTCAGCTGTTATACATTAATAATAAAATACTCAATTCTCTATTAAAGCAATAGATACACTGAACAAGTTGTTTTGTTTGGTTATATCCATCTTGATTGATGTTAACTCCAAAGAAAGAGAGGGTCAATGTTATAAAACCCTACGTATTTTCATAGAAGTTTGGAAATAGGGATATTGAATCTTTAGCTCAAGAAGGACAAGTAAGTCTTAGAACTTTGGCAATTTCTTCTCCTGTATCTCGTGCCCTAACACCATTCAATTTTATCTATTCTGTATGCACTATAAGAAAAGTGAGATGGATAGCAGTTTGGTTCCCATATTAATTAACAGTCCAAAAATAATTGTTAAATTAGTACGGGAAAGGCATTAATTTTTCTAAAAACTTCCACATAATATAAAGAAAACTACTTAAACTACAATATAATTGAGTTTTACATAAGATAACCAATATTTAATATACATATGGGTCATACTATGATGTAAAAATTGCTAATATTCTTTTTTTATGCATTTGAATTCCAATACTCTACTACTGATAATTAATTCTTAGATTTAACTCAAGAATGGTACTCCTGGGGCGCCTGGGTGGCTCAGTCAGTTAAGCGGCTGCCACTGGCTGAGGTCATGATCCTGGAGTCCTGGGATTAAGCCCCACATCCTGGGGCTCCCTGCTCAGCGGGGAGTCTGCTTCTCCCTCTGCCTTCCTTCCCCCACCCCCTGCTCCTGCTCTCTCGCTTGCTCACTCTCTCAGATAAATAAATAAATAAATAAGAATGGTCCTGAGTCAAGGCAAGTGTTTGCCCTTTTCACACTTTTCATAGCGGCTGGCCAAGTTTAGCAGTTTAAGAAATTAAACAAAAAACACAAAAAAATGTTTAAAAATAAAATAGCTCATATTTATAATCTATTTAAGATTTTGACAAACTCTAAGAACTATAACTTCCTTAAAGTTTTATGTATCTGGTCAATTAGTTTATTAATAGTTACAAATTCTTAACCACAACCATACAGCTTACCTACTGTTAGCTAGAAGGATGAAATTCTTACATGCAAAATTTTAAATGATTCAATTATTCAGCTACCAGTTTTTCAAAATGTCTTCAATTCAAAAAATGAACACAATATCCTAAATGTTATTAAATTTTGCTACACAGTACTAAGTCTCGTTCACCTATTAGTATTAAAAATTGTCTAAGTCCTTCAAATATATTTCACGATTAGTATATACAATATAAACTGAGATTCACCATGAAAACTGATCTTACTTTTTTTTTTAATTTTATTTATTTATTTGACAGAGAAAGACACAGTGAGAGAGGGAACACAAGCAGGGGGAGTGGGAGAGGGAGAAGCAGGCTTCCTGCCGAGCAGGGAGCCTGATGCAGGGCTCAATCCCAGGACCCCTGGATCATGAACTGAGCCAAAGCCAGATGCTTAACGACTGAGCCACCCAGGTGCCCCCTGATCTTACTTTATTTTTATTTTTATTTTTTTTAAAGATTTTATTTATTTATTTGAGAGAATGAGATAGAGAGAGAGAGCACGAGAGTGGGGAGGGTCAGAGGGAGAAGCAGACTCCCCACCGAGTGGGGAGCCTGACGCGGGACCCGATCCCGGGACTCCAGGACCACGACCCGAGCCTAAGGCAGTCGCCCAACCAACTGAGCCACCCAGGCGCCCCTGATCTTACTTTAAAATCAATTTTACTATCAATTCAAAAATTTTTTTCTAAATGTTAAAAAACTTTCCTCAGGGAACCTGGGTGGCTCAGTTGGTTGAACATTCAACTCAGGTCATGATCTCGGGTTGTGCGATCGAGCCCCACATCAGGCTCTGAGCTTAGCTCAGAGTCTGCTTGGGATTCTCTCTCACCCTTTCCCTTTGCCCCTCCCCCATTCACTCTAGTGCACGTGTGTGCTCTAATACAAGCAAATAAGTCTTTAAACCCAAAAATCTCTTTCCTCAAGGGCAATTCATTAATGCTTAATGCAAAAAAGTCTCTCTAGTGTCTCTCCATTTCTACTCAAGTCTTCAACCATAATCTGAGAGCAGTGCAAATTGCTAACCATGAAGAATGTAGGCCCAACAATAAAGTCACTCCACATATTTTAGTCTTATCATTTCCTAGGTCTTGAACATTTCCATGGACAACTATCCTTATTTTTTTTTTAAGAAGAATCCTCTTTTTCTAAAAGACTGTATTTGAGAAGTTTAATATCTAAAAAATGCTAAATCTAAACCTATACCACCGGGTCTTAATATATTTTAGATTATTTTAATCAAACATAAGTTACACTAATACTTTTATAATTAGTATTAACATTTGTCAACAGAACAAAACAAGATCATGAAGCCAGATAGTGAGGGTTTAACTGCCTCATTTCTTTTTCATATCTTCTAGGAATAAACTATTCTCTTTCAAGTAATGCAAGATCAGCACAGAGCAACGGAGGCTGGGCTCTTTTGGCATATTTACTGCTGCATACAGGACCTGAAAGGTACTTAGGAAGATAACTGTTAGGACCCAACGGTTTTTGCCTCTAATGACAATAATTTGTAGAGTAATTTAAGGTCAAAGTTTGTTGTTGTTATTCCTGTTTTTAACAAATCTATTAATTTAAGTGTTACCATATCCCCAGGATGCCTTAGAAAAAAAGAGATTGAGGCCCAAAGAAACGAAGTTAATCTGGACAGTAGCCAGATCATAGTCAGAAAGCAACAGAGCCTGGTATTACACTAGGTGCTCTGATCACAAATCAGTGCTCCTTCTGCTGTACCTTCCACCACCTCCCAAAGTCCTTACTTAACACATATGATAAAGTAAAGGCTTCAGTAGCAAGTCATCAAAAGACCTAACTGATAGGGAGTGAGACTGGGACAAGAACAGTCATTTGAACCCAGCCCCTTCACCTTTTTTTCCCATTAGCCAGAGGGTGGCCTTGGGCAGGGGTTTTGCCCATCTAGCTAATTTGCTAATGAACCCCCTTTTTTCCTCCCTAAAACATCTGCATGGTGCTTTAACTGGTTTTGTTTTGGATTATTACTATCTGTGGCACTCGAGACACAGACAACAAGCAAAAAACATGACACAAAGGAAAATACTCCCATAAATTTTACAGTTACAACCTCTGATAAAATCCTGACTTCTCCCCTCATTATCTGTGGGACCTTGGGTGAGTTCCCTAACCTCTTCAGGCCTTGTTTTCCTTCTCTGTAAAGTAAGGATAGGAGTATTTACCTCACAGGGGTTTGTGAGGATGGCAGCAATCGATAACATACAATGCTCATGTGTGGGCCTCTCCTTCACTCCAGAGAGCCCCTTTATTTTTCTTCATTTAAATCTTACAGGAAAAGACAGTTAATGTACTACACATCAAAAAGTGAACAAAGAAACATCTTACATTAAAAAAAGAAACCATATTCATGTAGGTACCTAAGTAAGAACTCAAAGAAATGTTCTTGGTACTAAAATTCAAATATGCTTTGTATAACATATTTTAAGGCAATTGATTAATATCAGACTTGATGCCTAAAGAAGGTTAGATCTTAAATGCAAAAATTCAAGCATCCTTTCCCTGTCTCACATTAGCCATAACATTCTCTGTTAATGCAAAATATAAAACCAGGAACAACATCCTTTGGCTATTGAACAGAGCAAGGAAGAACTTCTTCCCATGGCCTATCCACACAAATCACTGAATTACTAGATTTTAAAGACAAGGTCATTGTCCAATGAATTCTGGGCATGGAAACATCCAAGTTGAATGCCAATCTGGAGTTCTAGGTAAATCCAGCAAATGCTTTGCCTTAGTATCTAGCATGGACAAACTGCCTAGACAGGGATGGCAAATGTGTTTCATCCTAAGTGCTAACTATGATTGACAGCAGAAATCCAAAGCATTGTCTATGGATGCACTAGGAGGCCAAATCAAAGCTTTGAAGAAAATTGTGCCAGAATCAATGTGCAATGTCTGCCAAGCCAGAGAAGTATGCAGTGAGTCTACCGGCTGGCTATTAGTCATCCATTTCCAGAATCATCTGGTCTCACAGAAAGAAAAATTAACAGCTAGCTGATTACTAGATATTAACGGTCACATGACTATAGCAGCAAAATCCCTCGACATCTAAGTGGCATACAATAAGTGTTTTAAGATATAGGTGACAAGCCATAATCCAATTTCTTTTTCCAGGGGCATGGTAGAGTCAACACTATGTGCTCATACGCCATTTCCTCCTCCTGGATTCACAGCTAGTCTTCATTTCCCACCTTCTCCTCATGAGGCCAGTGAGTTCTTGCCAATGGAATATAGGCTAAATGATGTCTAGGCCTGAACGTAAATCTTCCCCTATAATACTTCCTCCATCCCTACCCCCCATTCTGTCTTCTTTCCTCTGTCAGATAGATGCACAGAATCCAGTGGAGGACTCTGAAACCCTAGGTGATAGAATACCTAGATGGAAGGAGCCATCCATAGCAGACTGAGATGTGGGCAAGACATAAAACTTGTTTCAAGTCACTAGCTCTTGGGATTCCCAACAAGGTAGTTCTGGTTAAGATCCACAACCATAGTATCATGCCACATACTGACAAAGATAAACCATGACCTGAGCAAAGCATATCAGAATTCTTCCCTATGAATTTGTAAAACTCTAGGTCAAGAGAAATAGGTGGGGAGAGAATCCTAAGCAAGCACCAGAGACGCCCATTCACCCTGCCTTTCCCTCAGCTTAGTTACAAGGGCCAAAATGATCCTCTCTTTGCCCAAACTAGTTTGATCTATAGTCCTGTAACCCATAATCAAAACATGATTAATACGGGTATAAACCACAGATAACATTTTGGCTATACTCTACCAAAATATGTACCATGAACATATATATATAGTACCTTTTTTTTTTTAAAAGATTTTATTTATTTATTTGACAGAGAGAGAGAGAGAGAGAGGGAACACAAGCAGGGAGAGTGGGAGAGGGGGAAGCAGGCTCCCCACAGAGCAGGGAGCCCCATGCGGGGCTCGATCCCAGGACCCCGGGATCGTGACCTGAGCCGAAGGCAGACGCCCAAGGGCTGAGCAACCCAGGCGCCCCAGTACTTTTTTTTTTTTTTTAAAGAAAATTAGATCACATCTGATAAATTGGCTTTACATGTCGGATAGACTTTAACAACGTCGTTTTTCAAGGTTGCCCAGTATCATAGTGTTTGGATACACCACAGTTTTTCAATCAAGTATTTAGGCGTATTCAATTTTGTATTCCTACATACACTGCTGCAACAAATACCTCTGGATGCATACTCTTCTGCAGTTTGCCAATTATTTATCAGAGGTAAATTTATAGCCATCAAATTGCTAGGATTTTTAAGAGTTTTGAGTAATATTGCCAATTTTCCCTCCCAAAAATTTGTACCAATTTATACTCCTACCAATGGAGTGCCCAATTTATACTCTTCTTTATCCATCTGAAAAAGTAATGCTGAACTCAACCGAGGAAGCACTTCTTTGAGTTCACAGCATTACTGCATGAAATGATTAGCACAGTCCACAGAAGGGCCAAAGTCACTATCTTCCACTGAGATATAGAGAACAGACCCTTGACAGAGTAATGTTATTGCAGCACACAGTTCTTCATAAAATGCAATAAAGCATAACTAAAAGTTAAGTGACTCCTCTGGAACTATGATGAGCTCCCTGGTGGGAAAAAGAAGTACAGAACCACAAAGCAATGAGATGCAGGTGGTAAACAGTGGGTTCAGCCTGGTCCTTAGCACAGCCTCAAATCAGCCTTCCATGGAACCTTTCAAGGGTTCACTCATGCTCACTCAAGGCAGACAAAAACCATAATGTTCAATGTTAAAATGCTTAATGAAGAGCCCAGAAAAACATGAACACACTGCAACCTTATTGAGGTAGGGAGACAAAAATAACAAACCTTTGTTAAGCCATGGTCTCACTGTTTAGTCAGATGATGGGGGATCTGTAAAGTGTACAATCTGAAGCTAATCAAGTTGATAATGGGATTATAGGAAGTTTTCTAAAATTCTATTCCAGCTTTTAAGAAAAAATAATAAGATATTTTCTGATATTTTTAATACTAAAAGAAAAGAATTATAGAGGATGATAATGTGGAAACTACTAGCTTTGGAGAGAAGAGGAGAAAGAAAATTTTTTACCTGGCTATTTCCTCAACCTCAATTTTAATAACATAAGTTTTTTTCTTGGGCATTAACAGGCTAACAAACCCAATGAAATATGACATAGACATACTTAGATATACTTAATATATATCATGATTTTGGGGGGGGAGGTAGTCTTGTTTTTTGTTTTGCATTAACAATTAAGCCTGATTATAAAATTCTATTATTTCAGTGGTGATAGTTAAAAATGTTATAAATTATGTCACCAAATAATAAGACCAAACTAAATGGCCTCTAAAGTTCATTTTATACACTTTTTAGAAAACTTTGAACTAAGTTACATGAGTCTGTAATCTTTTTCGTCTTCACTGTCACCAATGGCATAGGAAACATTCTCTGGTGTTAGCTCTATGACCCAAGAACCAAGCAACAAACAAGAGGAGGGAAAAGACAAAAAGAGGTCAGGCTGGCAAGATGCATCCTAGAATGCCATTAGGGACTGCTTCCTGACTGTCCACGGTGTCAGAAGTGCCCTGGGTTGGGTTTGCATTTATGGTGAGTTCGAATTCAGACTATTGAAGTTCATGTGTGTGTGTATGTATATACATTTTTTTTTAAAGATTTTATTTATTTATTTGACAGAGAGAGACAGTGAGAGAGGGAACACAAGCGGGGGGCTGGGGTGGGAGAAGGAAAAGCAGGCTCTCCACTGAGCAGGGAGCCCGATGCGGGGCTCGATCCCAGCACCCTGGGATCGTGACCTGAGCTGAAGGCAGACGCTTAACAACTGAGCCACCCAGGCGCCCCTAAATATGTTTACATTTCTCACATGACTCGCCCAGATATTTCCTGGCACCAATACAGCAATCAGAACTAGGTGACCAAGGCAATGACCCATTAGGGCACCTGCTCAAGGAAGACAGATAAGAATTACTCAGTATTAACCCATATAGAATGTATGATTTTGCCTCTCGGGGACTTAGATTCCTCATCTGTGAAAAGGAAGATTCTCTCCAGCCTAGCAGGCCCTCCATATCTGGTCCCAGTTCACAATTCAGGTCTTGCTTAACATTCTTGGCCCTCTAAATTCAGTTTTCCAGTAACCTTTCACTTCTTTAAATTCCTAAAATGTGTCTTGTCCCCTCTGAATCTCTTCTTAGAACAGTGTTCAGCAGCTCCTGTCTGCACCTAACCTAGGTAGTCCACTCGTTCTTCAGGTCTGGGCTTAAACATAACTTCTGCAAGGTACCTCCACTGGAGTCTTCACTTCCCCTCTTAACACTCAATTCTTTTTGAGCCACTTGTAATTATTTCTTTCATTTTCTGTCTCCCCTACTAAGTTTCCAAGAGCTGTACCTTGTTCACAATGGTATCCTTGCCTCCTAGAACAATTCCTGACATTTAGTAAATACCCAAATATTTGTTAAATGAATAAATAATGGCACTGTGCTAAGTAAGTTACTGAAAGCCCCAATACTGAAAGTAATTTCTAATTTCGACAAACAGGTCATTAAAAGCCAAATTAAATATGCTAACATTTATTGCTCTCTTTGCAAAGGCAAAACCACCCAAAGTTTTAGCTTAAGCTTGTCCCCCTTCCTCAGAGCTTTTCTAAACCCCTCATGTTTCTAATGGTAATATTATCATGTTAGTGAATAGCATCACCATATATATAGTGAATATCATTTTAATGAAAATTAAGAGTATATACTTTGAAATAATGTTTTTCTTCCGTAACCATCCCTACCACTCATAATGTATGTACTTGTGAATTATAAAGTGGATACTAAAAAACAGTGCTACCTAGGGCGCCTGGGTGGCTCAGTTGGTTAAGCGACTGCCTTCGGCTCAGGTCATGATCCTGGAGTCCCTGGATCGAGTCCCGCATCGGACTCCCTGCTCGGCAGGGAGCCTGCTTCTCCCTCTGACCCTCCCCCCTCTCATGTGCTCTCTCTCTCTCATTCTCTCTGTCTCAAAAAAAAAAAAAAAAACTTTAAAAAAAAAAAAAAAAAAAAACAAAAAAACAGTGCTACCTAACTGTATCCAACTCAAAACAAACTAAAGCAAATGGGTACACACATATACACACAATAAATGCTAGTGAAGAATTTTCTCTAATATTAATAATCATCTACAATCTAATCATTGATGATATGCACCAAGAGAAATACACACATGCTTTAAATCCACAACCAAAAAAACTTTTTGTATCAAGGATATAATTTTCCCCAAATGAAATTTTTTTCATGGAGCCCAGTGCGGGTCTTAAACCCCCAACCCTGAGATCAAGACCTGAGCTGAGATCAAGAGTTGGACACTTAACCAACTGAGCCACCCAGGTGGCCCCCCAAGATGAAATTTTTATCATGTCACAAGGATACAAGTGTTGAAAGACTATCAAGAAATGTGCAGCTATGTACATTAAGCAATATAATGTTTCCTTTGTTTGTTTTCCTTCAATATTACACGTCTATGGCTTTCAAAACCTTGAGAGAAAATGATCAAGTTTAACTCCTTGCTCTTCTGCAAGGTTAGCAAGAAAAAGTTTATAAGAACAAAAAGTTCTGAAATTTGGGAAATGTGAAATCTGTAACAAAAAAAATCATTCAGCAAATGTTTACCAAAACCTGCTTCCATGCTATTTTGGTGTTAGGGATAAGGCAACTTCAATTAAACTGCAGACTAGAGGAAAAAAATTTCACTAAATAGGATCCCACTAAAGCTCCGGGAATGATATGACAGGGATACATGCATAGGGGACCACTGAAGTCCTGACAAGGAATGACTAAAGCTAGGTTTTAGAAATGAGATTTTTAAAATATATTAGAACATAGACACAGCACAAAGGCCCAGAAGTAATACAGAGGATAGTGAACCTAATGAATTTCAAAGTTTATCAGGAATGAATTGTGGTGTGTATGGGGAGTGGAGGGAGAGGAAAGAACAGTGGATTGGAAACAGGCTGCATACAGAAAAAAACCACACCTGATAATTTAGATAAATATTACTGGCATCCTTCCACTCATTTGGGTGAACTCACAAGAAAATAAAAGGTGATCTTCAAGGCCAAAACATAAAGAAGATACAGAAAAACACATGGTAAAGTGATATGGAGGAGAAGGCTCCTTGAGGCCAGGTGTTAGTTTGAGTGGCCAGAAAGCTTAGATTTTAACAGCCCTACAGGGAACAGAAAACAAGGTCTTTGAGACTAAGCAAGGTGGCGAGTTGGAATAAAGACCTTCACAGAAAGCTGGGACGATCAAAGGGTTACTCCCTTTGTAAAATCAGTAGAAAAAACAAAAACAAAAAGAACACCTTCCAGCAAAGAAGACAACAGAAAAGCTTGTCCCACTTAGTCTAGGTTCTGGGGAAAAGAAGAAATCTCTAGGGCTTTTGTAATCATAGCTTTCCTCTTGTCCAAGTTTCTGACTCATATTTAGACTACATATTCACACTTTTCTATTCAAGACCTTCAGAGCCATATGTATTTCAGAATTTGATTGTTCAGATTTTGCAAAGTAATATGGTACATACCCCAGATATTAAGTAACACCCCAGTCTAATCTGGGCAGCATATCATAATACAACAATATTTCTGTAGTTCAACATAAAAACTTTCGGGGTAGGTAGTACAAATTTTGCTACCAAATGCTTTATAAAAAAGAATTTTGGTCTTTTCTTTAGACTTTGAAATTATGGACCCAGACTTGCACTAGAGGGGAAACTCCAATAGCAGAAATCAACTTAAGGTGCTCCCATGACGGCAGCACTTGTGGGATCTGGCAGAGGCAAATACAAATCCTCTCTAGATTATCCTAAGTTTTCAGGATTCTCACAGATGAAGTCCAAAATTACAAACACACAAGGAAACATTTCATGATTGAGGATCAGGCAAAAACCATAGCAAACACAGAGCTTCACGTAATGGATCTGTGAGATACAGAATATGAAATGAATTGTGTTTCAAATGAAGAAACAAAAGAGGAACTCAAAAATGTAAGAAGCATATGCCATCCAAAAAAAGAGCAAATTTGAAAAACTTCAAAAATAAAAAATATAAGTGAATAAAATTAAAAACTAAGGATGAGTAAATGCAGATAAAACATAGCTAAAGAGAGAATTAATAAATAGGAAGTATCTGAAAAACAAAGCATACTAAACAGTAAAGCAAGCATTTAAAACTACAAAAGGTATATTTAGAGATACAAGGATATGATGTGAAAGTTTAGTGTATATATAATCATATTTGAAGACAACAAAAAAGAAAATGGATGTAGGTCACAGTCAATAATAAGAAATGCTGAGAATTTCCCAGACCTGATAAGAGAAATGAATTCTCATATTCAGGAAACCCAGAAGTTCCAAAGAGGGTAAATAAAAGAAAGCTACATCTAAGGGGAAGGAAAGCTTCCAAACTCATTCTATGAGGCCAGCATTACTCTGATACCAAAACCAGATAACAGCACTGCAAAAGAAGAGAACTACAGGCCAATATCTCTGATGAACACAGATGCAAAAATCCTCAACAAAATATTACCAAGCCAAATCCAACAACACATTAAAAAATCATTCACTACAATCAAGTGGGATTTATTCCTGGGATGCAAAGGTAGTTCAATATTTGCAAATCAGTCAATGTGATACAACACATCAACAAGAAAGGATAAAAACTGTATGATTATTCCAATACATGCAAAAAAAAAAAAAAAGCATTTGACAAAGTACAACATCCATTCATGATAAAAACTCTCAACAAAGTAGGTTTAGAGAGAACATACCTCAACATAATAAAGGTCATGTATGAAACCCACAGCTAATATCATACTCAATGATGAAAAACAGAGAGCTTTTCCCCTAAGATCAGGAACAAGATCATTTCCACTCCCACCACTTTTATTCAGCATAGGACTGAAAGCCCTAGCCGCAACAATCAGACAACAAAGAGAAATAAAGGCATCCAAATTAGCAAGGTAGAGGTAAAACTTTCACTATTTTTGATGACATGATACTATATATAGAAAACCCTAGGGGCACCTGGGTGGCTCAGTCATTAAGCATCTGCCTTCGGCTCAGGTCATGATCCCAGGGTCCTGGGATCGAGCCCCTCATCGGGCTCCCTGCTCAGCAGGAAGCCTGCTTCTCCCTCTCCCATTCCCCCTGCTTGTGTTCCCTCTCTCGCTGTCAAATAAATAAATAAAATCTTAAAAAAAAAAAAAAAGAAAACCTTAAAGACTCCACCAAAAAACTACTAGAACTGATAAATGAATTCAGTAAAGTCACAGGATACAAAATCAATATACAGAAACCTGTTGAATTTCTACACAATTATAATAAAGTAGCAGAAAGAGAAATTAAGAAAATAATTCCATTTACAATTACACAAATAATTAAGTGCCTAGGAATAAACTTAAGCAAGGACGTGAGAGACCTGTACTCCTAAAACTATAAAACACTGATTAAAGAGATCAAGATGACACCAAGGACTGGAAAGACATTCCATGCTCATGGGTTTGAAGAATATTGTTAGAATTTCTGTACTACCCAAAGCAATCTACAGATTTAATGGAATCCCTATCAAAATATCAACAGGATTTTTCACAGAACTAGAACAAACAATCCTAAAATGTATATGGAACCACAAAAACCCCCAAATAGCCAAAGCATCTTGAAAAACAAGTATAAAAGGTAACACAATCCCAGATATCAAGATATACTACTAAACTGTAGTAATCAAACAATATGGTACTGGCACAAAAACAGACACATAGATCAATGGAACAGAATAGAGAGCCCAGAAATAAATCCACAACTATATGGCCAATTAATCTCCAACTAAAGGAGGCAAGAATATTCAATGGGAAAAAGATGGTCTCTTCAACAAATGGTGTTGGAAAAACTGGACCACTACATGCAAAATAATGAAACTTTCTTACATCATACACAAAAATAAATTCACAAATGGATTAAAGGACCTAAATGTGAGACATGAAGTCATAGAAATCTTAGAAGAAAGCACAGGCAGTAATTTCTCTGACATCAGTCATAGTGATATTTTTCTAGCTGCGTCTCCTGAGGCAAGGGAAACAAAAGCAAAAATAAATGACTGGGACATCAAAATAAAAGGCTTCTGCACAGCAAAGGAAACAACCAACAAAACTAAAAGACAACCTACTGAATGGGAGGAGATATTTGCAAATGACATATCCAATAAAGGGTCAGTATCCAAAATATATAAAGAACTTACACAACTCAACACCAAAAAAGACAAATAATCTAATTAAAAAATGGACAGAAGACATGAACAGGTATTTCTCCAAAGAAGACATACAGATGGCCAACACACACATGAAAAGATGCTCAACATCACTTATCATCAGGGAAATGCAAATCAAAACCATAGTGGATATCGCCTCATGCCTGTCAGAACAGCTAAAGCCAAAAACACAAGAAAGAGTAAGGGTTGGTAAGGATGTAGAGAAAAAGAAACCCTCTTGCACTGTTGGTGGGGATACAAACTGGTACAGTCACTATACAAAACAATATGGAGATTCCCCCAAAATAAAAAATAAAACTACCATATCATCTAGTAATTCCACTACTGGGTAATTACCCAAAGAATATGAAAACACTAATTCAAAAAGATATATGCACCCCTATGTTTACTGCAGCATTATTTACAACAGCCAAATTACAGACATAGCCCAAGTGTCCACTGATAGATGAATGGATAAAGAAGATGTGGTGTATATATACACACAATGGAATATTACTCAGCCACAAAACATAATGGAATCTTGCCATTTGCAACAACATGGATAGATCTAGAGGGTATAATGCTAAATGAAATAAGCCAGTCAGAGAAAAACAAATACCGTACGGTTTCACTCATATGTGAATTTAAGAAACAAATGTTTTGTGTAAAAGGACAAAGGACAACAACAACAAAGAGACAAACCAAAATACAGACTCTTACAGAGATGAGAGAGAACTACAGAGAACCATAGACATGGTTACCAGGGGGGAGGAGAGTAGGGGAATGGGTGAAATAGATGATGAAGATTAAGAGTATGCTTACCATGATGAGCACTGAGTAATGTCTACAAGTGTTGAACTACTATATTGTACATGTGAAATAAATATAACACTGTTATATTAACTATACTGAAATTAAAATTTAAAAAAATAAATAAAAAAAGAAAGCTACATCTACACAAACATACACTACAGAAGGAAAAGACAAACAAGATTATAAAAACTGCCACAAAAATAGAGATTACCTAAAGGCAGGTGGATTCATATATGACTTCTTAAAAGGAACAACAGAAGCCAAAAGAGTGAAATTATCTTCAAAGGAAAAATAACTGTCAATCCAGAATTGTGTACACAGATAAACTATCCTTCAAAAATATGGGCAAAATAAGTTGTTTTTTTTTTTTTTTAAAGACAAAATCAGAGTTGACTACTAAAGAACCTCACTGAAGGAAGGAGCTTCAAAAGGAATACAGTTCAGGAAAATCTTAGGCATAATGAAGGAATGGCGAAAAAAGAAGTCAAGGAGGATTTACCGACATAAACACTGCCTGTATTGAATAACAATGTCTAGCTTTGGGGGTTAAAACTATGGTAGAATTAAAATACTAGACAGCACAGCATGTAAATAAGAAGTGGGTGACTGGAGTAAAGTTTCTAAGTTTCTCTTCTTTGGGAGGAAATAAAAGATACTGTTCTACTTTAGACTTCAAGTAGGCATATTAAATTTTTCAAGGGGATCACTAAAAGAACAGAAATAATATAGATTTTAAACTTCCAAACTATAGAAAAAGTTGGAATTAATGTAAAAACCGAAGCAACTAAAAAACAAAACAACAACAACAACAAAAAACTGAAGCAACTGACAGCAGGAAGCAAATTCAAGCATGGAGAAGGGGTAACGGCAAATCACTAGTGATCGTATCTGTCATTATAGTGGTGGTAGTAGCAGTAACGATTCTAGTAGGGGCAAGAGTAGCATCAACAGCAATTGTACAAGTAATGGTTAACAGTAATAGTGGTAGTAATAACTGATATTCATTGCACATTTGTGCATCAAGCTCTGAGCTAGGTATTTTACATGCATGATCTCATTTATTCCTCACCAAAGATGAAGTAGGTACTGTTACTAAACTTCTTTTTACAAATGAGGTTTATTACTGATCTAAAGCAAAGCAGAGACAGTTAAGAAGGAGATTTCAGAGAGTTTTTAACAATTGAGTACCCACTGGATGTGAGAGATGAGGGATAACAACTCTCAAATTAGTGGCTTGGCCAATTGGGTTGGCAATGCCTGGCCCCTAACAGCAATCCTATTACTTCATGCATGGATTAAGCCAAAGACACAGAATATCCAAAGAAGGGCAGACTTGTGTTTGTTTTCTCTGGAATGGTGAAATTCTGTTTCAAGAAGCTTGGGTGCAAAAGAAAAACAAGGGACAATAGTTGGTTGCTGGAAGAGGTCATAGAGTCCAAGGAGAGTTGTGTGTAGGTGGCTTTGTTTTAAATGGAGATACTTGAAAATGCTTATAAGAGAGATAGGAGGAGAGCTTAAAAATACAGATGACAGAATAGCTAATATAGAAAGGAGGAGAGTTATCATTTAAAATAAAAGTGCTAACCTTGGGAGAATAATAAATGATCAGGCCAAAAAGCAAAACCACACGAAGTAGACAAAGATGCAGCTTCTCTCTCTCTCCTGCGTAGCCAGGAATGGCATATCACAAAATCCTTTAGGAATCATTAGATCTTTCTTAAAGATGCATAATAGAGAAAGTTTATGTATATATGGGAGGGCAGGAGGGATCCTCACACATTTGGAACAAATGAAGAGAGAGCAGGAACCCAGTTCTAAGAAGGCTGTGGGCTTTGGGGTACAATTCTCTCTGGCCTGTGCTTTCACCCAGCTGCTCCTAGGAAGACTCCATCCTGTCTTACAGCTCATCATGCAACTAACACTTGGTATGCCATTCTCCTATTCTCCCCTTTATGAGAAACAAAACCTAGAGCACATTACATAAACACCTAAGAAAAAACAGACAGCTAACATTTCCCTTCATAAGCAAACAATGTTTCTCGGTGAACAGAAAAACATTTGCCAACAAGGTGGAACTGAAGAATAAATATTTTTAATGGCAAGAAATGTGGCTTTTCAAATTATTTAACTGAACTATGATTATATTTGAAGGCTTAGTCAGTAGCAACTGGATCAGGAGTTGAGTCACCGAAAATAAACCTCTGTAAGGAAAGCATCCTAGGTCGTCAGGGAAGAAGGTTATATGTCACTTCTGACCTTCTTTACCAAGTATTGAAACCTAGATAAGCTCCAAGAACACCCTATCCCAGCATCAATCAATCTGAAGGGAGGCGGGAAGATAGCTAAAGAATATTTATTTGTGAAAAGCTAAGAGATGGATCCATAGCAACTAAGTGCACAGATTAAATTTACAAGTAAGACTTTAGCAGTCATTTATTAAACATTAAAACTCATATGGCAATGTACCTAAAATCGAGATTTTAATCTAAAATGCGGCAAGCTAATACAATTAAGATGTGAATTTACCTACTCTGTATATAATTTTATATTTTTTCCATACATTCAATTTTTACCACATTTAAAAAATTGATTTGAATTACCAATTTTATACTGGTTCTAAGAAAGTATCTGCTAACCACACTGATCACCAAAGGAGAAAAAAACCATCTAAAGTGACCCAAATAGAATTAACATTATACCATAAAAAAAAGATTTCTCTGAAAATGTGGAAATAAAAAGATCCAGAAAAAAATCCTTACTATTCTACTAGCTGATATAAAGTCTGATTAATTATTTTAAGTCATTTTAAAACATGCTCCCTGCTGTTACCTGAGACTCTTTGCCACTCTTCTGCTTTGCCTGCTCCTGCCAACCCCTGAACCTCACAGGATCTCTCTGCCCCCCTCCTGGCATGCTGAGTGTTGTCTGGGAATGTCACAGGACCATACAGACTGGATCCTTTACGGATTTGCTGTATCAATGATCATCGACTAAAATGCTTTTTCAAAAGTGTATTTCCCCCAGCTCTTCATGACTGCCTAAAAAATACTATCTCCATCTTCACACTTGTGCTGGGTCTTCTGGTGAAATCAAGAAGGAACAGAGCATGCCTTCGTATAGAAGAATGAAAGGGTATATTTAGTCAATAACAAATAGTGAAATGAGAACAACTGGAATAAAAGTAAAATATATTTACAGCAAATTAGTACACCTCTCATGTTGAAAGTTACTCTAGTGTTCAGTAAACTTTTATAGATTGATCCAATTAATTTTATTCAATAATTTTTGCCTATTTTTTTGATTTGTGAACTATAGAAAGCTTTATTAACTTATCACAAATATAGATATGGTATCAACTGAATTGGTGTGCAAATAGCATTTCTATAAATCAAAATATATTTTATTTATACTAAGCAAGCTTAGGTATAGAAAATAAACTTAAATTTATTGTAATTAATTAATTAATTAAAATTTAGGGTTAAATTTTCATTCTGTTTACTCACAAAATTTCCTGCTTTACAGATATTTTATGAAAAAAATTAAAACAGCAGGTATTTTGTGGTAATTGGCCAATATTTGCCTTGAATCAAAACCAGTCCAAATCTCCCATTACTTCTACCAGAAATTTAGTAAGAAATAAAATCCTGTTTTCCTTTTTAAAAAAAAATATTTATTTATTTATTTATTTGGGGTGGGGGAGAGAGAGCGAGCAAGCATGGGGAAGGGCAGACAGAGACAGAGAATGTCAAGCTGACTCCCTGCGGAGTGTGGAGACTGAAGTGGGGTTCAATCCCACTGCCCTGAGATCATAACCTGAGCCGAAATCAAGAGTTGGATGCCCAACTGGCCGAGCCACCCAGGTGCCCCAAATCTTACTTTTTCTTAATTTGGGAGGATAGGAATCCTATATAAAATGCCAGCCAGTATCCCTCAAACATAAGATTCAGAACTTGAATCATTTGCTCAGTATGTGGCATAAGCTCATTATTAAAAACCCTCAAGAGGTTTAGAATGGGAAAAAAAAAATAGCATTGCTGATAACCAATTTGGCTTTTCACGAGGTTTGGTTTGATAGAAACAGTAATGTCTAAGTTTGAATTTTGATGATGTTAAAGAGGTTTTGTTTTTGTTTTTTTTTTTAACATTATGGCATATATAGAAATTGTTGGTAAAAGCTACTAACAGAAATGAATCTTATACTAGAGCTGCCAAACTTTCCCAGTTTCTCTCTGCAGGTGTTACGTTGGGTCAACTCTATTTCTTGGTTGTTTTTTTTTTTTAGATTTTATTTATTCATTTGACAGAGAGAGACACAGCAAGAGAGGGAACACAAGCAGGAGGAGTGAGAGAGGGAGAAGCAGGAAGCAGGCTTCCCGCCGAGCAGGGAGCCGATATGGGGCTCAATCCCAGGATCCTGGGATCATGACCTGAGCTGAAGGCAGCCACCCAACGACTGAGCCACCCAGGCGCCCCTCTTGGTTGTTCTTTAATGGTGACACAGCACTTGGGTAGATACTAGGTGCCTTACTGGATCTTATTACTTTATTACTTGACTTGGGCTATCCTTTACGCCATCAGCTACAAAGCAGAAAAGGAAAAAAAGCAACTGAAATGTAAAACAGTTGTAACCAAGAAGGTAAATACTTGCTGAACCCTGGATGTTTCATGTATTACCAAATAGGTATACAAAGTTACAAGGAAAAGGAAACAAGGATGTACAGGCACCCCCAAAAAACTAATGTCAAACTAACAATGGTCAGGTGTTTGTTAATTTTCATGTGCAAGCGGTAACATTATTACAGTAGAGTACGGAATAAAAGTTTTACATAATTCAAAAGTACCTTAAGGTATATAATCATTATTTAGAATATTATTTTAAATTCAATATGTAACTCCTGATTATGGTGAAGCTTTTCTGAATATACTTTTCCTCTAAGGAACTGTTATTGAAAAAAAAAAAAAGGGAAAAAAATCTGAGACTGTATGTCTAGAGTTTCTTTACCTTCTCACCATATCTAATTCTGCCCCCAGATGTTAACTAATCATTCCTATAAATGTTTAAATCATATATCATTAAGCATAATTTTATAAATCACCAGAATTAACAGTAGTTTTCCTGGCCTATCAACCTACAGAGAAAAAAAAAATCTTTTAAACCAGCATTTTAAATAAATAATATTTGGAGCCCATTCAGTTAACCCAATATCTGGGGGGAAAAAAATCACAAAACCATAAACTTTAATCTTATAATCTTCCAACCTAAACTCCAAACCCAAAAGTTATACACCAATCAAACAAATTAAAAATTAAAATTTTTTGGTCTCAAATTCCCAACTCTACATTGTGCTCTTTTCCTCCCAACTATTTAAGATTTTCAAAATTAAATCATTACTTAAGAATGCTTCAGTGCCTATAGGGAAAGTTAGTTATGTGTTGGCATGTTCTAATAATAGGTGTGATTCACTTTTATAACTGGTGTGTTAACTGAAAACCTGTGAATTACTAAGGTAGTCGACTGTTATTTAAAAGAACTTCACAAGGAATTCCAAGCAAAGATGCCCTCTTACAATGCATATAAATACAAGAAAACTTCTATTTTCAAATTTTCCACGTCATTTTTTCAGTAATGTGATATCTGTCTTTCCAAATTCTTCCCTAAGGTTGTTTTTAAGTGCAGTTAATTTATTTTATTACTTAGTCAAAAAGTAAAACGTCAAAAAGAAAAACTAATACTCTTCACTGCTTATCTTTTGCTCATTTTTTTAATTGACCGAATTTAAAATTCTTCATGCCTATCATAGAGATTGCAATAATGACGTGGGTTGTGCTGCTTGATTTCACACAAAGCCATACAAACAAGATGGGTATTTTGGAAATTAAACCATTCAGGCTAATACTGTTCCCCCCACCCCCCCAATAGAAAATATGACTAAGTAAACTACAGACAACTGTTAAGTGCAATGGTTAAAAGCTGTGAAAGTTAATTACCTTCCCTGAACCTGTTAAGCAGCGATAAATTAATAATGTAAAGCCCAGTGCCTGGCATATAGTAACTGCTCAATAAATGTTTAGCTGTTGTTATTATTCTCATTAATAATTCAATACCAATTCCTGCTTTATCTGCTTTCTAAATACAGAATCTCCCCGTTATGTTTTACATCCTCAAAATCACCCTACTTACTAACATGCTGGAGATACTGGAAAACCTCCCACCTTGAAAATTTTTAAAAGACCATCCAGATCTAAAAGATTAAGGCGACTAAATATTTAGATATGGAAAAGTGAGTCTATATCTGAATAATGTTTTAATGAAATGCTCAAATCTGTGAACATTCTATGAAATGTATCGATATATTGATCTACTATTTCATAGCATCTAGCAAATCCAACACCTATAGCTTTTTTATTACGAATATTTGCTAGACTGACACATACCTTTAAGACATGAGTCATCTTTCCAGAGTTGGGGAAACTGATGGAAAGATGGCTAAATGATTCAGCATGCTGCAGCAAAATGAGCTGGTCATGAATTTATAATTTCCACTTCTGTTAGGTGCCCTGGCCCTGGTGGCCTCTTCCATCCTGTACTGTATATATACACATGATACCATATCAACAAATTTTGTTAAAAATTTCCTCAGGGAAGGAGTAATGGTGTTCTCCCCTCAGACAAGCTTCTAGAAGCAAATTATTCAATTTTATGACACAACAGCCTCACAAGGCTGGATAACCCTTACAATGTCCAGTTGTAAGCTTCATCAAGCTGTGCTTATACAGATCATAGGACTAAAGTCAATTCTAACACTAGGGCCATTTTCTCAGCTGCAAAAGGCAGACACTGGGGAAAGCCCGAAGCAAAAGAAACCCAGAAAATGGGGAAAGGAAGCCAGATGGGAAATGGGTATGGCTATAGTTGTCTCTCTTATGCCAACACTGATCTTTACCAACAAACATTGTATCAGAGCGGGTCCCAAGCAGGTCAAAAAGACTGAGCAGCAGCTATAGAACACATTCTGATGTAGCCTTAGCTATAAAGAGCTTCACTACTTAAAGCCAGTGAAAGCCTTTTTCTAAGTCCCTATTTGTCCTTCAATAACAAAATATTTACTGTGTTAAGCCAATGAAAAATTTATATTAGAAATACATAGATTCCAAACCAGATTAAAGCCTTTTTCCATCAACTAACCAATATAAAGGAAAGGCATTATGAATGAAATGTTTTCTTGTAAAAGTGCACTATCTCGAATGCTGGGAAAGCACATCCATTTTGTGACCACAGCATAGTCATTCTGCCCAGCAGTTTCTGAGAAACGGACAAAGAAGTGTGCCAGGATGTGTAAAATGAAATTGCCATTATCTCTGAAGTCCAATTTCCTCATTCAATAGCTTGAATTTATTTCAGTTTGGTATGGTTACATACAACATACACTCATACACCCACACTCACACACGAAATCTCAGCAGCCACACTGAAAAAGAAGACACTATTTTAAAACTACTCAAAAATGTATTTAGAAAACTAGGGTGACAAGTTTGACCTTTTATGATTTCACCTTTCTTATTTTCTTTGGGGGGGGTGTATGACTGTGCAACCCCTGATTTCCTGTAACCTGGAAAAAGGGGGGGTGTGTAAAAAAAAAAAAAAAAAAAAAAAGAAGTGAAACGTGCCTAATCCAGAACGTACAATTCCTCAGGATTTTATATTATTGATACAGAATTTTTTTTCTCCACCAAGACCCTGGAGGTCAACAGGAGAAAAAAAAATGGCTCTTACACAAACAAGGTTTCAGGGTTGACCCAAGGCAACACCTCCACGTCTGGAGATTTCGAGCTCAGGCGCAGCCCAGCTGGGAGTTCTGAAAGCTGCAGCATTATCGACAGCAAGCCCAGGCCGCACGCCGGCATCCAGGGCGCCTCTGCCGTGCGCACGTCCTACTTATATAAAAAGATGCTTACAGTCCAGGTGCTTTTTCTTGGGGCCCATCACTTCATGAGTGGTGGCTTTGCAGACCGCTCTCGCAACAGCGGAGCCTGTCACGCTGTACTGAGCGGCGGCGATCCGATCCGTGAGCGTTTGGCCCGACATCTTCTCCGGCCGCGTCTATCACCTCCTCTTCTGCGGGAAAGGAGGGGAGATGGTCCTGCTTTAAACCCGCAGACCCTACCCTCCGAGCACCCCGGCCTTGCCTCCTCCAGCCGCACGGCGGCTCTCTTCTCCGTCCCCGCCCTGGTATCACCTCTAGGAGCCAGCAACGCGCTAAACCCCGCTGGTGATACGCGATCTAGGGGGTCTTCAACAAGAGTAGGTCCGTCACCGAACCCCAGCACGGGCTCCGGTCCCAGCCTCGTGACACCGTCCCGGTCCCACTCACCCTGCCGCCCGCCTCACCCCTCCGGCACCCCCCTGTCAATCAGCACTTCGCCTGCAACCTGATCCCCGCGTGCTGGACCAGCCCCGGCGTGCGTCGGGATTATTCCCTGGGCGCCGCGCCCATCGGGTGCCCACCTCTCGCTTGCCTGCCGCAGTGTTTCTTCCTAGTAGCCCGCAGGCTCCGGGGTCTGAATCGGATACCCTAGCCCTGACCGTTTCCCTCTTCCTCCTCTCGCTGCTGCAGCAGTGGGCTCGTCCTCCCTCGGGCGCGGTGGAGATTATCCTAGCATTGCGCCATATTATGCCCTCGCCTCCTGCCTTCCTCGCCGCCGCCTCCCAAGCCCCGCCGAGGCCCTTCGCCCGAGTCCCCTCCCCTCGCCCCCAATCCCCGCCGCAGGGGCCGCCCGGGGGCTCTGCGGAGGGACCGGAGTCTCTCGGCGCCTCGCCCTTCCCGGCAGTGGAGCACAGACGCGCTGACAGCCCAGCCCAGCCCCCCGCCCGCACTCGAGCGCGCCGCGGAGCTGTCACCCAGCCGCTGCCCTTCTCCGCGCCCTAGGATTATCCTCTCCAGAGCCGCGCGCTGCCCCGGCGCGGGGGAGGGGACCGAGCCGGTGCCGCGGGTACTCACCCCGCCCCAGGAGCGGCGCCTCCCGCCGCAGGATGAGCGGAGCCTGGGCCGCCGAGGGAAGCCGCGCCGGGTGGGTGTGTGCGACCGCCCGCGGACCCGGTGCCCCGGGGCGAGATGCCTCCAGCCCTAGCCCGCACCACCCCCCGCCCTCAGCTCCGGGGTCCCTGCGCCCGCCGCCCGTGGCCCCGAAAGCCTATACCCGCCCGCCGCCGCCTCCTCCGCCAGCGCTGCCGCGTCTCTCTAGCGATCCGCGCCGCGTTCCCATCCCCGCCCCCACCTCAGCTGTGGCTGCTCCAAGGAGTCAGGTGACGGCGGCGGACTAACCCGGGCGAGCTCTCCGCCGAGCGCCTCGCGGCCCCCTCCCAGCTACTCACACACTCTACCCCCCCTTCCCACGCCCCGGGACCGCCAGTTTACAGGCAAGGGGGCGCCGCGCGCGAGCATCCCCGGCCAGCGCGAGACGAGAAGAAGGAGGCGGGGATGGCAGGGAGGCCGACACCTACCAGCCAACCACCCTCCGCGAGGCTCTCAGCAGCCCCTCCGCCGGCTAGACCCGCACCCAGCACGCACTGCGTGCGCGCGCACCGCGCACACCTGCCGGGCTACTGCGGGATTCGTAGAGGGCGGCGGGGGCGTTGGAGCAACCCTGCCAGTGGGCTTTTCAAGTGCTGCCGTGAAGGCCAAGGCTAGGGCGTCGTCGCGCGCGGCCGGGCAAAGCCCAGCCCTTTCTCCTCTCCATTCTGTCTCTGACACGCCCGGCTGTCGGAGGCAGCCGTGGCCCGGAAGGGCAGGGCGATTTAAATGGCAGATTCTGCAAGCCAACCGTGCCGTTCGTTACCTGTGCCTCAACAGCTTGGAGCTCCTTTACTTATTTCAGTTACAACTGGGAGCCGGGGTGGGCGGTAACTCTAGCCACGTTGGTCTTAAACGGATACAGAGGTCTGCTGCAAGTGCGAATAATGAACAAAGCCATCAATCAAGGCCCAAATTATATTCACAGTAATTATTTGGGTGTGTAGGGAAAACTCTTTGTATCCTTAAAAAGTAACGTCTACCAATTAAATATAGTGTTTGAATGTCTTAAGTATATTTGAATTGCATACATGAATTTCTTAAACGGGGATTTGGACTGGGTTAGTACTTTCGCGTGTTCCCATTTTCAAAGATTGCTACTTATTGTAATCTTGAAAAACTTTTACATTCTCAAAGTAGAATCAAGATCAGAACTAAGCTGTGAATTTTCTTGACAATTTTTTCTGGCTACAGGTGGCCTCTATTGGCCTTAAGGGCTTAAAATGTCTACTTATAGATATCAAGTTTTTGTGGTGTACTCCTTTTACCTGGTACAGTGTTCGTTATGAAGTCATGATTTCATAACTTTTGGGACTGAGTCTAGCATTAATTAGAAATGTGATGAGTAAAGATAGCCTAAGACCACCATTCTTGGGTTTCAGATACTAGTCTTACCATATGATCTAGCAATAGGACACCTAGATATTTGTCCAAGAGAAATAAAGAGATAGTTCCATTTAAAAACATGTACCCAAATTTTGTAGTACTTTTATAGAATGGCCCCAAATTGAAAGAAACCCAAATGCTCTTCTGCTTACAAGTGGGTAAGCAAAATGTGGTCTGTCCACACAACAGAATGCTACTAAGCGATAACAAAGAACAACAACAGGGATGAAAATGCGTTATGCTAAATCAAAGAAGCCCAAACTCCAAATGCTACATGTTGTGATTCCATTTATATAACATTCTGAAAAAGGAAAAACAATAGAGACAAAAAGCATATCAGATGTCAGGAGTGGGGAGAAGAGACTGACCACAAAGGGACAGAAGGTAACTTGTCATAGTGATGGAAATGTTCTACATCATAACTGTGATGATTGTTACACAACCCCATATATTTCTCAAAACTTATCAATTTATACACTTAAAATTGGTGAATTTTATTATGTGTAAATTACACCTCAATAAATCTGATAAAAAGAGCTGGAATGACAATATTAATATACAAAGTAGACTTCAGAGGAAGGAATATTAGTATGGATAAAGAGGCACATTTCATAATGATACAAATTCATCAAGCATATGTAGCAATCCTACATGTTTATATACCTATGAACAGAGCTTCAAAATAAGCTAAAGCAGGGGCACCTGGGTGGCTCAGTTGATTAAGCGTCTGCCTTTGGCTGAGGTCATGATCCCAGGGTCCTGGGATCAAGTCCCACATCAGGCTCCCTGCTCAATGGGAGTCTGCTTCTCCTTCTCTCTCTCTCTGTCAAATAAATAAATAAAATGTTTTTAAAAAATAAGCCAAAGCAAAAACTAAGAGCTTTAAAAGGAGAAACAGACAAATCCACAATTATATTTGAGGATTTCAACACTCTTAGTAATTGATAGAACAGGTAGGTAGAAAATCTGTAAGAGTATAGATGGCTTGAAATAACCATATAAACATTTGATCTAGTTGACATTTATGAAGAACTCTACCCAACAATGGTAAGACACATTCTTTTCAAGAACATATGGAACATTCACCAGGATAGACTACATTCTGTGGTCTCATAAATTTAAAAGAATTACAATCATATAAACTGTATTCTCTTACTATTGTGGAATTTATCTAAAAATTAATAACAGATATCTGCAAATCCCTAAATATTTGATAATTAAACAATGCATCTAAATAATCCACAGGCCTAACTTTCCCATAGGAAAGTTTACTTTTGAACTGAATGATAATGAAAATGCAACATATCAAAATTTGTAGGATGCTGGTAAAGAAGTGATTAGAAGGAAATTTATAGCATGAAGATTCTTACATTCAAAATGAAGAAAGACCTAAAAGGAACTTTAAGTTGCAATCTTAAGAAACCAGAAAAAGAACAAATTAAATTCAGCAGAATTTCCTTCAGAAAGAAGGAAATAATAAAAATAAAAGTAGTGAAAAAGCAAATAGATAAATAATAGATAAAATCAATGAAACCAAAAGCTGTTTTTTCTGAAAATGAAATTGATCAAGGAAAATATTAGCCAGACTAGTCAAAGAAAGAAGGAGATGACACAAATTTCCAGTGTTAGGAATGAAAGGCAGAATAGATCCCACAGACATTAAGAGGATAAGAGAATGTTATGAACAACATTATGCAGATAAATTAGACAATTTTCATGAAATAAGGAAATAGTGTAGAATAGTGATTCTCCAACAGTCCAATAGTCCAATAGTAATGTCATGTCACATATATTGATATTAGTTAAGAGGTTTGGAGCAAGTAACATGTTTCCAATAATGGTCAAAATAATATAGTCTGTAAGTGATTTACTTTTCAAAATTAAATTGGAGTAGATTCACAGTCAGTCCTATAATAGTTTGAAATTACATGTGGTTACTTATGTACAGATAGCACTGTGAAGTATGGGAAGCCATAGTCTATCGCTGGTGTACTACTCATGTCTCTGGTGCTATATATGGGAGGGTATCCCACACATGGACATCCTTCTGTCATGGGTAGTAGCAGAAAAATATTTGAAAATCGGCAAACTATAAAAGTGTCATACACAAATTAGTAAATTATGTCAAGTGTAGAACCAACTTTTGAAATGTTATTGATTGTTTTGGAAGAAGGTCTTACTGAGCTTTGAAAATAATAACATATTTGCAGTGGCAAAGATTAAGAAATGCCAGGTTCTTGGGGCACCTGGGTGGCTCAGTTGGTTAAGCAGCCAACTTTTTTTTTTTAATATTTTATTTATTTATTTATTTGATAGAGAGAGACACAGCGAGAGAGGGAACACAAGCAGGGGGAGTGGGAGAGGGAGAAGCAGGCTTCCCACTGAGCAGGGAGCCCAATGCGGGGCTCGATCCCAGGACCCTGGGATCATGACCTGAGCCAAAGGCAGACGCTTAACAACTGAGGCACCCAGGCGCCCTGCGGCCAACTCTTGATTTCACCTCAGGTCATGGTGTTAGGACCTCGGATCGAGCCCTGTGTCAGGTTCCACGCTCAGCAGGGAGTCTGCTTGAGAATTCTCTCTCTCTCCCTCTCTCCCTCCCCCCATTTGCATGCACTCTTTCTTTCTCTAAAATAAATAAAATAAATCTTAAAAAAAAAAGAAATGCCAGGTTCTTCTATCTAGGAAAACCTAGAAATACAACCATGAATGTTGCATATGAAATTGAAGGAAAGAAAATTGATCAAAAGGTAGAAATACATCGAGAGGAAGAAAAATGATTCCTTATCAGTATATTCCCTTTGAAGGCCCAGGAACACAATAAATAACATTCAATAAATTTTAGTCAAGCAGGACATTGGTGGGGCTCCTGACTGGCTTAGTCAGTTAAGCGTCTGACTCCTGATTTCAGTTCCAGTCATGATCCCAGTGTTGTGAGACAGAGCCCCACATCAGGTTCCGAACTCCGTGTGGAGTCTGCCTGAGATTCTTCCTCTCTCTGCCCCTCCCCCTGCTCGCTCTCTCTCCGTCTATTAAAAAAAAAAGTAATAAGCATTGACATTCAATATTTTTACAAACTGAAAAATCTTTTTCTCTCTCTCAGTGATCAGAAGAGATTATATACAACAGACATTCAGAACATGCTTTTAAAAATATATATATTGAACTTTTTTTGAGTCAATATACATGTATGTCACCACACAGATTTTTTTTCAAATCTGATTTAATACCCATGTTTTCTTCTGAGTATCAGATTTAATACGGAAAAACCAAACCAACAATGATGATGTGTAGACACAATTTATATCAACACCTGAAGACAAATGTCTTCAAGCTCTTGGTTTCAGTTTATTTGTAAGATACAACAAGAGTAAAAGAAACTTTAATTCCTGATTTGTTCAGGCAACAAACTTAGGTGGTGTTGGAAAATTCACATTTTTGTCTAAAACTGATAATGTCCTTCTTAAGATAATTTATAGGGTGATTTTATTCCAGGGATATTTTCTGTCAAAGTAGAAAAAAAAAACACAAACAAGCCATGAGGTCCAAAAATAACTATATTGGAATATACCATCCCCAAACATAAATGTGACATGCCTATCCAAACTTAAAAGCAACTGGCAACAAAAAGCAAGTTTTAATATCCTGAATGCATTTGTATAGAGACAAAAAGATTGCTTCACTTTTATAAGGTGACAAATGAAAGAGACCGTAAAACTGATGAGCATTCTAATGTAGCAAGAAAATAGTAGGTTGCATAGAATATCGGTAAGCTTGAGATTCAAACAACTAGATTATCTTAGAGAAGTAGAACATTTCATCCATGAAACCATTCAAGTTATTTAAGAATAAAAGGAAATGAAGAGACAGTATATTCCAATCAGGACAAACATATTTATTAAGTTTTATTCCGCCTAACAGGTTAGAAATAAATTCCATGGAGGGGCACCTGGGTGGCTCAGTCAGTAAAACATCCTACTCTTGATCTCATAAATTTCATAAATCTCATAAATTTTCTCAGGTCATGATCTTAGGGTTGTGAGATCAAGCCCTGAATCGGGCATGGAGCCTACATAAGATTCTCTCTCTCCCTCTCCCTCTGCCCCTCCCCACCCTATTTGCACATGTGCACGCGAGCTCGCTGCTTCTCTCTCACAAAAAAATAAATAAATAATTTAAAAATAAATAAATAGATAAATAAATTCCATGGCAACAGGCATATTTGAAGGAACATGTATGTTTTAAATGTATAATAATGAAAATAATTTAAATATGATATTTTCATTTTGTTCCCTGTTTTAAATCGAATATGGCCGTTCTGGTTTCCTATTATTGTTCTGGTTACCTATAACAAATTTTGTCTTAAAAAATAATTTTTAACTCTCTCTCACAATTTTGTGAATTAACAGGGCTCTGCTGGGTATTTCTCCTTTTAAGTCTTTCATTTGGTTGCCATCAGATGACAGCCAGGGCTGTAATTGTTGGAAGTCTCTACTGGGCTGCCCAAGATGACTTACTTATTCATTCACATATCTGGCAGTCGATGCTGGCTGCTCACTGAGCTCAGCTGAGGTTTGGACCAGAGCACCAACATAGGGCATCTCTCTGTGGCTTGGGCTCCTCATGTGAGAGTCCAGAGATGTCACATATATTACATGGTGGCTGCCTTCCAAGAGGGAACATTCCAAGGTGGAATGTTCCAAGAAACCTTGGTAGAAGTTTAAGGTTTCTTATGACCTAAGTCCAAGGTCATGCAGCATCAGTTCTGTTATATTCTCTCAGCTGAAAGCAAGTCACAGAGCTAGCCCAGATTTAAAGAGAGGAGACTATTATGGGGAAGTTCATTGGAAGACCAATGACCACAGTGATACACAAAAGTAAAACTTTGTGAAAAACCTATAAGGAGAAACCTGTACTCTCAGAAGTATGAGGTTAAGTGAATCACTTAAGATTCCTTGAGAACTACTGAAAAATAATTGGAAAATGATTTAAAAAATGACTTGAGCATACATTAAAATAACATAATGAATTAATTACTCTGCTTTGAATATTCTCTCCCATACCAGGTAAACTCCTACTCATCCTTCAAGACCTCATAGCAAGTTATATCATGACCTGCAAATCCTTCCCAAATCCTCTATTTTAGCCTTCTTTTTACAGATGAGGAACTTTAAGACTAGAGAATTTAAGTGACTTACCCTCTGTCACACTGAGGTAACAGCATAACCAGTCCTAAACTCTAGTTGTCAAACTTCTAATCCAGTGTTCTTTGCACTGTACCCATTGCTTCTAATAAAGATATAAGGTTATGCTAGACTCTCATTTCATTATATTAATTTGCTCCTTAGTCAGAAAAGCCCTTTTTAAAATGCATGGGCTAGAAAGCATGGTAGCTAATATCTTAGGTTTAGAATTGGACAAGTCCTGGTTTGAGTTCCTGGCATTGGCCCTCACTAGCTGCATGACTTTAGGCAAATTCTGCAGCCTTTAAGGCTGAGTTTCCTCATCTACAAAATGGGCACAATCATAATATCTACCTCGAAGTATCATTATTACCATCAAATGTGATAATGGCATATAAAGCCAATAACCGTGTGTAGTACACAATGAAAGTCCAATAAATGTGATTAATAGTACTCAGTGAGGGGCGCCTGGGTGGCTCAGTTGGTTAAGCGACTGCCTTCAGCTCAGGTCATGATCCTGGAGTCCCTGGATCGAGTCCCGCATCGGGCTCCCTGCTCGGCGAGGAGCCTGCTTCTCCCTCTAACCCTCCCCCCTCTCATGTACTCTCTCTCTCTCATTCTCGCTCTCTCAAATAAATAAATAAATCTTTAAAAAAAAATAGTACTCAGTGAGTAGTTGTTGATGGAGTAATTGATTTTTTTTATTTTGTTAACTTAAGGTTATATTATATTTTTATTATCTTATTTTATTATTTGGAACTATAATTCAAGTGTATATAGTTCTCTGATAAATATATTATTCTACTAGTATCATTTCTAAAGTGAGAAAATAATAATTTACCTAGATCCTGAGATGTAAAACCAGATTACTTCAAATATCATCATGGGTTGGACTGAGCTCCTACTTTTCACAGAAAAAGAGTAGAAAACACACGCACATACAGTCATTATGCAATAATGCTGTAGCAAACAGCCATTCCCTCTGTCTCTTTTCCCAATCTAGAGAGAGAATTTCAAGGACATTTTTGGGAGTGAGAAGAACTTTCTCTGAGAAATGAGAGCCTGTGTGGGGAAGGAAGTTTCCCAAATAAACTTCTAACTTAAAAACATGTGAGGGCTGAGCCAGTGTGCCTCACATTCCAGAAGTGATCTTACTTTCTCCTCTATTTTTGATTGTTGTTCGTATTTGTCCACAGCTCAGTTTACAGTCTGGGCTGCTTAGGGTGAGTGACTCGGGCTCCATCTGATAATTCACTGCATGAGTGTGTAGAAGGCCATGCATTTGTTTCCATACAGCTCTGGGAACACAGCAGTGTGCGGGAGAAGACTTGCTATTCTTACACTCGTCAAATTGTGTAACTAGAATATATGCATTACTGGCCGGTGTTAAAAGTTCTCTTGCAAAAATCATTACTTAGATCAACTACAATCATAATTATATCATTATCAACTATAATTATATCAGTCAACCATTTCTGTGTCTCCAGTAAAGACAACATTAAAGAGAAATGGAAAGTTTAGGCTATTTGATGTTCAGTATAACCAGATGAGAATGAGCGGCTGTGTTACTGTTTAAACTAATTTTGACTGGAACAAGGAAGGTCTTACTCTTTTTAAAGCATAATCCATTTAATGATATTATTTTTCTACTTGCCTTGAGTATTTTTCTTTGTCCAAGGATTTAGACTTTAGCCATTTGAGAGTCATTATAAAGGACAGAGCATTGTCGTGGGAGGTTTAGCAAATTAGAGGACTCTACATATATAGTTTGTTCTAATGCTTATGTTAGCCTTGTGCTAGAATGTTCCCAAATTAACCCTCAAATAAAAGTGTAATGAAACAAATTACATAATTTCCTTTTTAAAAAAATATTAGTTTGGAGAACCAAATTTTCAACAGAGGATCACATTTTAACTTTAAAAAAAAAAGTTTTATTTACTTATTTATTTTAGAGACAGCAAAAGCCAGGGTTGGGGGGAGGGGCAGAGGGAGTGGGGAAGGGAAAGAATCTTAAGCAGTCTCCCGCTGAGCGTGGAGCCTGATGCGGGGCCCCATCTCACGACCCTGAGATCATGACCTGAGCCAAATCCAAGAGTCGGACGCTTAACTGACTGAGCCACCCAGGCACCCCCACATTTTTACTTTGAAGTATGAAATAGATAAAAAAAAAAAAAAAAAAAAAGCTAGAGTGCCAGTTATTTCCTATGGAGAAACTAGAGATGAGTTGATTGTTGTAATTCCCAGAATTTATGGCCATTATTGACTTGACCAATGGAAAACTTCCCCTTAAAATTTTGTGTTTTTAACCTAAGAGTGGTTTAATTCTACTGTCATTGCAAATGATTTTAGATGTAGTCATAAAAACAAAACTCAGGAAATTGTCTGGCATCATTGCTCATCACATATGGACTTGGGATGTTGTTATGTCTCTGTATTGATGTTCCTAAATGGGCATTATCAAAGATGAACATTTGGTTTAATGACATCTGAACCAATGTCAGTGGTGCATCTCTTACATCTGTTAGATGTGAAGAGACAGCCAATTTTTTATCATTGTTACTGACTTTATTCTACAACCCCTGTCAACTTCACTCAGGATTTTGCTGTTAAGAAAGAATGAACATTGACATTAGAAGAAAACCCTAAAACTTCCACTTTGAGGGCAAAAGCAATGAAATATGAATCAAATGAGTAAGTTGACACACTTAGTATTTATGCAGCATTGTTTCCTAGGATCATCAAAATATTTCTTATTAATAGACCACAAAATTTTGAAGATGTACACATTTCATTGCATAAACACATATGGCTGTTTGCATCTTCGAAGTTTTGTTGGGGGTTTTAGTCCTTGGCCTGGTGATATCCAGTGAGGGACATTATTTGGCAGCTGCATGGTTTATTGCTGGTTGCTGTCCTTTGCAGTTGGAGATGTTATTGATTATCATTACCACATGGTCCTTATTAGGGAGCCATCGTCCATTCTGAACTGCGTATATAAATATTGTTGATTGATTTCCAACTACAGTAATGGCTGGCGTGGCTGCTTCTGTTTGAGACCTGCCTCAGATACACAATCTCTTGCTCATAAGCCCTTGATGGTAATTACATCTGCTCAAGTACATCATCTTTCAGGGGCTATTGTCCCCCAGCAGCCCACAGCCTTGCCACTTACCAGGCATCAGTATGTCCTTAAAATATCTCGTGTGCTTTCTCTAGTTGCAGTTGTCCGAGCTTCAGCTAGCAATCATGGTGGCATTTCCATATCCCCATCCTCATCTGCTTCATTTCCGACAGCTGTGTGTATAAGGAATCACTTTAATGACAGAGTTCTGTCCACAGTCAAGGAACTCATTGCTCAAGAGTCATGGTTACCACTTTGTTCTCCATCGTGACCATCTCAAAGGCTGGATGTGACATTTATGATAGATTTAAGTGTTACTGTCATCCAGGACTTTAGACAGATACCTCTGAAGCTTGATACCTTGCCAGTTTTAAACTTTACCAGCTTCATCTTGGCCTCCTCCATTTAGAAAGCCAAGGCACCTATCATCAAACAATACACTATGGCTTCCAGCCCCACAGAGTGGATGAGAGGTCCTGATTGTGATAAGGCTACCTTGCAGAGGCTTGTGTGAAATCGGGTCAGTAGAGATGTGTTCATGCCATAGTTAGCAAATTTCTTTCTGCATGGAACTTCTGCATGGGAACAACAGCACTTAAGCAGAATTATTTGAGAAATAAAAGAATATGAGCTACCTTCATGATGCTGAAGGATATCCTGGGCTAATGGAATGAAGGATTTTCTTACAGGTGTGGAAGGATGTTCTGGTACAATCTATGTCTATTTTTATCAACTATGAGCAAGTTTATGTAGAATAGATTGCTTTAACTGTTGCTGAAAACATGTATTCTGATGTCTTATTGGCTGCTCCAGCTACAGAAAGAGTTAAAAAATGGGATAGGGACCTTTAGGGTTCAAGACACAGGTGCCTAAGCCCAAATCACACATAATAGGGTAACAATGTGCCAGAAGATGCTAGGTGTCTATTAGCTGTGGTGAGCCAGACCAAGCAGACAGTACTTGGTTATCCAGACAGGTGTTCCATGGCAGAGCAGAGCCCAGTCAAGGGTAGAGCAGGTCAAGGGTAGAGGCAGGATTCTAATATTGGTAGGAGAGCTGGTAAGAGAAACTCTAGAACAGCGATTAAAAGTCATTCTTAAATACTACCTGGCTTGATTCAGACTTGGAATAGCACTGATTTTGCAAATATGAACAAAGTAGCCTGATTTCTAAAAATGAGTGCAGAGGCAAGACATCAAGCTCAGCAAAAACTCTGCCCTGTTTTAGTCTTATTATCTTGCACTATGGTTTCATGTATAAGTTGTCTTCAAGTGGTTTAGAAAGCAGACTATTAGTAATATGTGAACATATTTCCTCCTAGTGCTAAAGATATAATTGAAATAATATAATTACTTTTTGATTTCTATATTTGGTTTCATATATCTATATATGTTTAATATAAAGAAGATTTTCAATTATAACCTCATCTTCTTGCTTTCAACCTTGTTTACAGCCAAAATAATTTTTAAAACTGGAGCTAATTTGAGGTGTATTCTTTTCATAAAAATCAAATATGTCTTCCTCTACTTACTTAACTCTTCTCACTTTTTTACAGATAAATTAATTTCCTGACTATGTAATTGTCCCATTTAACCTCTTAAAATCTGTGCCTCTCCCCAATACAAATAAATAAATGTGGCCAGTGAGCTAACAAATGAATGGACCGATAACCAACACAGTACCTAAAACATAGTAGATGCTCAATAATGAGTTTAATGAATGGATGGGAATCATGGATAATAATGACATGGATGAAAAGAATGGATTTTTCAGAAAATTTTAATTTGTGAAATAAGCCAGGAAACTCTAAAGGTTCTTCTGATTAGATGAGGTCAGACACACAGGGAAATTCAAGGCAGACTGCCTGGCACTTTTTACAGATCAACTGGCTTTCCTCCAAGGAATTCTAGACATTGTCACAAGTAACTTACCAACAGCACATCCGTCCTTAGAACACGGTCAAGTAAGGTTACAATCATTCAAAAGTAAAGGTTTAAAGGGTTAATCACTGCTGTGTTGTGAAAATACTATCAGTTTGTCAGCATAGCAGTACATTTTGATAGGGATATGCAACAACATTGTAAAATAGCTAAGTTGTCACTGTGACTCATGATTCCTGACCCAAGTTTCATAATCTTTTCTTAAAATCTGCTCAATTTAAAAAATCAACTAAAAACGCTTTTCCATAAACTTGAATAAGTAGATGATGAATTTCTGCAGCAATTTTCATGTTTAAGAATTAAATTACAGTATATGCTTTGCCTAGGACTGCATAGTTAGGAAACTGTTTTTTTTTAAACCGAGTATGTTGAATCATAAACACTGATAGATGAACCATCTTACAATATAGCTTTAAATAATAATGTGATGTGCCATTAAGTCAACAAATATTTGTTGAAAACTCATCTGCCAGGCACTCGCTAGAAAAAAAAATCATTGTGGATCTTACATTCTAGCAAGAGAAGACAGACAATAAACTAATAAGTAAGACAATTGTCTAAAATGTTAAAACATGACAGTGCTACAGGAAAAAAGAGTAAGCAGAAGGATCTGGAAACCGGTATGGGAGGAGTGGTCATTTAATCTTAGGATGGTCAAAGGTGGGAAGTTCATGGAGGAGGGACATTTGAGTAAAGACTTGAAGAAGTGAATGACCCACTGGTGTACAATACATTGCTAATTACTTTTGTAAATGTCCTTTTGAACAGCCCTCATATGTTAATATATTTATGTGGATGATGTCATTCCCTTGCCTAAAACTTCAGTGACTTCCTGTTGCTTTAGGATAATGTCTCTCCTTAATTTGTTTTAGGACAACTTCTGTGATCTCACCACTGCCTCAACCTCTAGACCCTGCCTCTTTCTCTTGCTTATTCTGCTTCAGGCATGCTGGATTTAAGAAAACTTTGGAAAACAGCAAGAAAAGAGTTGCACAGGGGGAGAGGGTGGGAAGGAGTCAGTGCATAGAGGATGTCTGGGGCCCAGTTTGGAGTATTTCTTACTCTGAAGTTCCTAGAATCATATCCTGGCTCTACCACTTACTAGTGGACAAGCTACTTAATTTCTCTGGGCCTCTGACAACAGCTATCTCAAAGGGTTTTTGCAAGGATTAAATGAACTAATATTTGTAAAGCACTTAGAACAATACATGGCAAATAATCAATGCTCTGTAACTATTTGCTAAACGAAATTAAATGAACATTCGAATTGATGAGAGAAATACAAAGGCCTAGCTCAGCATATAAATGGACAAAGGACATAGACAATCACATAACAGGTGATTCAATGATTGAATAAGCATGGGAAAATACTCAATATTAATAATAACCAATAAAATACATCTTAAAAAAATAACAGGATACCATTATAACAATAAGGCCATTGTAGGCAAGATGGAATGGGTATGTTCCTCTATTCTGTCATAAAACACCAACTCTTCATGTTAGGTACATTTGTAGGTACTGGTGATAGAAAAACAAAGACCTCTGGGAGCCTGGGTGGCTCAGTCAGTTAAGTATCAGCCTTCGGCTCAGGTCATGATCTCAGGGTCCTGGGATGGAGTCCTACATCTGGCTCCCTGCTCGGGGGGAGCCTGGTTCTCCCTCTCCCTCTGCCTACCGCTCCCTGCTTGTGCTCTCTCTCTCTCCCTCTCTGTCAAATAAATAAATAAAATCTTAAAAAAAAAAGAAAAATGAAGACTTCAGACTTCCCTTGAAAACCTTAGTAACAGTCTAGGTGAGAGACAAAGGTGTAGACAATGATTATGAAACGATGTGATGGATTATGTATCTTACTCATGCTTACTGAAGCTCTCTTACTCATGGTGCATGTACGAAAGGCTATCCAGAACACAGAGGAGGCAGGCGGAGGTTATTAATCCTGCCTGGCTAGGAGGAAATGACCGGGGAACGGTCATCTGAGGCTAGGTTATAACAGACACTTGCATAGCATTGCTAGGGAATTGGGCATCAAGTAGAAAAGAACAATAATGGCTCTTTATTTTGTAACATTAAGAAGTTAAAGTCGGAGTGGGGGGAGTGCACCTGGGTGGCTCGGTTGAGCATCTGACTCTTAGTTTTGGCTCAGGTCATGATCTCAGAGTCCTGGGATCCAGCCCCATGTGGGGCTTTTTACTCGGCAGGGAGTCTGCTTGAGATTCTTTCCTTCTCCCTTGCCCTCTCCTTCTGCCCCTCCCTCTGCTCTCCCTCTCTCTCTAAAATAAATAAATAAAATCTTTAAAAAAAGAAGTTAAACCCAATATCCAGAATATTCATTCAGTAATCTGAGGGGAACAAAGATATCCTTAAATGTTCATTCCTGAAGAGTTAGGGAAAACTAGCACAAGCATCTCCTATTTTGAAAACAGTTCGGCAATAGCACTGTAGACTCATAGAGGGATTCATCTAACTTTATAATTCTGGGAGTGTATTCTAAGCAAATAAATAGAATTATTTATAATAATAAAAACTGGAAATGCATCATGAAACTGTGACCTATCAACTTGATGAAAATTTTTGTAGAAAATTTTGGAATCCATGTAGAAATGTGGAAATATATTTATGACATAATATAAAATGAAATAGTTCAAGATGACATCTGTGATATGATTACTATTAAGCATATAGGAAAGACTTAGGGAAAAATTTAAAGAGTTGGCTTGACATGCTTAGATTGGTGAAATTGTGGGTATTTAAGCATTTTCCCAATTCTTTTTTGATTAATTTTAATACAAAAGAAAATAAAAAATTTCTTCATATAGGGCCAAAAAGATAAATATTGGATTAAAGAGACTGTACTGACAACATATCAGATAAAAAAAGCCCAGGGAGTTGAATTAACTGTAAATTCAAAATTGAGATCACTCCTCAGAAAGCAAATCCTGTATTAAGGAGCAAAACTACAAGAAGAGGATTTACAATAGGGAGGTGGCAGCCCTTTTTCAGTTGTCATTGATCAATGTCTGAATCTTCTTTTGTTCTGGAAGCCACATTTTTTAAGATGGATATAGGCAAGTTGGAGTACATTTACATAAGAAAGGGTGAGGGAATGAAATTGAATAATGTGCCAATGTTTAATTTGGAAAGGGAAAGGCAACTTGGTGATGGGTGGATAGCATATTTATATTCAAAAATATTAAGTGCTGTCTTGGAGAAGATGGAATAGACGTTCTTTGTGTAGATCGAGGAGTCCCCCACCAGTGAACATTATGGAAAAGCAGATCTAAGTTGATAGAATTAACATAATTTATAATATACGTTCGTACTACTCAAAGCAAAATGGTCTGTCACGAAAGATGATGAACTCCTTAGAATGAGGCTGGTTTAGCTTGCTGATATGATCTGTGGGGGATATTACAGAGGAGGTCAGAGTTCGGACTGATGTTTGTTAAGACCTAGCCCAATCCTGAAGGTCAATAACTAAAATTGTCTTCTCAATAAATCCACAACTTGGCATGCTTTCAAATCTGCAGAGCCTACTTGTTACTTCTCTTTTGTATCATGCTTATGATTAAATGGGCTGCTCTGCTTAGGAATGAGAAACGGCTGGGTGAGATGTTAGAATGACAGGTGAAAGGAGGAAAGTTGCTCTTTAAGGATGAAAGGGCTGACTTGAAAAATGTGTTACTATCAAATCGTTTAGTAATAAAAAGTTGGATGAAAAGCTGAAAGCTTGTGTTACGGTCACTATTCCAATAACTGACATTTTGCAATGAGGAATGGTTTTATTAAATTTCATTCCAGTAAAAATTAAATCCATTTCAATCCTCGGAAGGAATGTTGAAGGAACATTACAGAACCTGGAGAAATAGCTATGGACTCACACAGTTTCTGGTCTTTGAGAATGAAAGATATACTTAACACATATTTTTTTTAAAGATTTTATTTATTTATTTGAGAGAGAGAGAATGAGAGAGAGCACATGAGGGGGGGGAGGGTCAGAGGGAGAAGCAGACTCCCTGCCAAGCAGGGAGCCCGATGTGGGATTCGATCCCGGGACTCCAGGATCATGACCTGAGCCAAAGGCAATCGCTTAACCAACTGAGCCACCCAGGCGCCCTATACTTAACACATATTTTAAAGTGAATCTTTTTATTCTTGCAAAGATGGTTTCTGAACTAGGAATTTTCTGTGATTGATTATGAAAGACCTAGTCTCAAAAATGTCCAAAATAATAGCATATTTATTGCTTCCTATGTCATTGATTTTCATAGGATAACATTCACTTCTTTGGGGTAATAGTATAAACAGAGTCAAAGATTCAGATTATTATTGTAATCCTTCAAAGCTTTTTGCTTTAATTGAATGATCTGTGGGAAACTACAAGGACATAATTCAGCCAAAGGAATGTTCTCAATCTCTTTGGTTTGTCTTCTCATGACCCTTGAAATGTTGCACAGTATAAGCAGCAAAAAACAACGAACATTGTGGAGTTCCTTCTTATAATAACTTACTTTAATCTGTTGGCTATTAGGATTTTGTTTTAATGTGGAATTTTAAGTATAATTGTTATCTATTTTTGAAGTTCCTAAGAAATGTCTATAAATACTGTATTTAGTTCTTTAATTAGGGTAATGGGGTACCGTAGTAAACTAGTTTAATTAAAAATGCTTGATTGAAATTATTTTATCTTGTGGCAAATTGATTTTGTGGCTCCAAAACAGATGACCCACGTAGCACACATTTCATTTCAAGACAATTTGGCTTTGTCCTTCCTGTCTAATGAGATTTTGCTTTGTTTTATTTTGGTTTGGTTTTTTGTTGTGATCAGAAATTTTGTAGATCTTGAAACTTTGATTCGGTTTAACCTTTGGATCTTTATTTTGAAAGAGAAGATTTTATATATATATATGCACATACGTATATATGTATATACCACATATAGGTAAACATTATTTGTCATTTCAAGGAATAGTTCAGAAATTATTCTATCTTGTAAACATCTTTTTCTCAGATTATGTATATTTTAAATCTAGTTTTCTTTGGTGAGTGCTAGGCCAAGTAACATTTCTTTTGAAGATAGCAGATATAAGTAAATTAGAATGAAAGGAGTTAATTAGGTTCAAGTGTATAACATGCTGGTAACCAAAAACATTTGAAACTCCCATTGCTAAATAAACACTTGGTCAAATCTAAATGGATTAAATATGAACAATATGGCATATTTATTTATTAGATTGCTATTGTCCCTCCCTCACCAGCTAGATAATTAGCCCTCAGAACAAATACTTTATAATCAACAAAATGCAAGATAACGGAAGTAGAGCTCAACAATTATAAGATTTCTTTCTCCAAAGACTTATAAACAGGTGCTCTTAGCATACAGAAGTACACACAAACACACCCACACATGCCTTATATCAACAACTGCTGGTGCTCTACCCTATAGACTAATTCTGTTCTTGGCTGACAGCCAAGTGTTTCTGGCCTTGAGCCTTGACATTGTCCTTAAAAAAAGGAAACAGATGACTGTAGGAAACTAGTCCAAGAAGATGTAGGTCTAAATGATCAAAATAGCCAGCAATCCAAGGGAGACAAGTGCACTCATGTCCGTACAGAGCCTGAAGTACTGCCCATGGAATCCTTTGATGGCAAGAAACAAATAAAGAGTGGCATTAATTGATAGAGGAGACCTTGTAGGGACTAAGGAGAAGTATAGCATCGAGTCTGAATGTTCCTGCATCCTGGCTACATTCAAGGAATTTTAAATTAGTCATATTGATCAGGAACCCTGCTTTGAGAAATATGGATTTAACTACTCCAAAAGGCATTAGAGTATGAAAATTTACAAGGAGAGAGAAAAGAGAACCTGATTAAACAGAAATCCACATAGTCTATGTTTCTGGTTGGGAAGTCTAAATAGGATATCAATTCAACCCAAATTAATTTGAAATTTTAATATATCTGAACACAATCTCTGTGGAAATTTGGAGGGATTTATATCAATATTAAAGTAGATAAAGAGATGAAAGAGATGACATATGACAGAACTAACTGATTAGGACCTATTTCCCTATCCCACCCATTTCGAACATAGAGAAATTCTAGATAAAATGCAATACACAAAGCAAGTAAATAGCTAAAAAGAGAGACTGAGAAAAAAAAACAAAACCACAAAACTTTGCATTCAAAACCAGCTCACAAACCAAAATTTTACCATATGTGAAGAAAATTAATTTCAGGAATAGGACCAAATTTCTGTACTGTGTGAAGAAATTTAATTTTAGAAGTTCTATCTGACAAAATCAACTGTAGGACATGGATTGGCCTCAGATTCAAATAGTATTATATCAGTTGGATAAAAACTTTAAAATAAAGATATGTAGAATGCTCAAAGAGACAAATGAAGGAATCAGAGTAGTAAAAGAATAAAATATAAAAAGGTAAAATAAAAAGTTAAATGGGCATAAAAAATGCTTTAAAAATTATGAAAATGAAAGATAGTCATTGAAATTAGCGACTCTAAAAATAGATTGGACCTAGTCTAAGAGAGAATTAGCAAATTGAAAGATGGTACTGAAGGGTTTGCTCAGAGTGATAAGGTGATAAGATACATGAAAGAGCAGTTGAGACATATATAAAGCAGCTCTAATGCATGAAGTTCCAGAAAAAGGGAATGGAGGAAAAATAACTTTGAAGAAAGTGTTTTCATTTTGGACTGAAAAAAGATATGAGTTCCCATAACAAAATAGAATATGAATATCAAACAAGATAAATAAATTCACAGCAAGATGGTTATCATAGTGAAACTGAAGAACACCGGAGAAAAAATAAAATTATTAAAATTACCAAAGAAAAAGGCGAATTATATTGAAAGGAAATACTTTGAGACTGGCAACAAACTTTTCCTCAGCATCCACAGATGCTAGAAAACAATAGGATAATATCTTGAAAGTGCTGAAGAAACATACCTGCCAAGTTAAAATTATGTACACGGTGAAAGTAGTATGAGAAGGTGGGGTAAAACTAAAAAAAGAAAGTCAGACATATGCAGAAAAGAAGAGTTTACCCCCTATAGACTCTACCCCCTATAGACTCTTTCTATATTATAGAAGTGTCAATAACACTGAATGGAGAGTGGAGGTAAGGAATCCAGAAAACAACTGAGAGCTCAGAAAATGATAAAAGGACCTTGACTTTTTCAACCTAATTGATAATTTTTGCATTTAAGATGGAAAAATAAAATTCTGGATAACATTAACAAGATTGTAGGCTGGTGGTTGAATAGTTAAATTGAAATCAATAGTTAAATAGGGGGCGCCTGGGTGGCTCAGTCGTTAAGCATCTGCCTTGGCTCAGGTCATGATCCCAGGGTCCTGGGATCGAGCCCCGCATTGGGCTCCCCGCTCAGTGGGGAGCCTGCTTCTCCCTCTCCCACCCCCCATGCTTGTGTTCGCTCTCTCACTGTCTGTCAAATAAATAAATAAAATCTTTAAAAAAATAAAAATAATAAATGAATAAATAAATAGTTAAATTGAAATTGAGAGGAAGATAGAAGTACTAAGAATAAGTAATCTTTGTTAGAAATATTTACATATATAAACATTTAAGTATAATCACCAAAAAATTAGAAATACAGTCTATAGCTTCCAAATCAGCAGTGGAGAAAAAAGGAGGAATGTGGAACGTATCAACTCCAAAAGAGACACTAAAAGAGGAAAAAAGAAGTAAATAGAAAAATGATAAAAAGAAAGCCCCAAATAAGGTGTATAAAGAATTCCAAATATATCAATAATTAAAGCAAATACCAATGGATTAAACTTTCATAAATTAAAAGAAAAAATAATTATCTAATTAGATTCTTAAATCCAACAATATACTACTCTCAATAGACACAATATAAACAAAAACATACAGAATATTTGAAAATCAAAAGATGGAGAAAGATAAACACACTATTGCTACTTTAATAGCAATATCAAGGCTACAAATAGAATTTGAGCCAAGATATTACTAGGGATCAAGAGGCATGGCATAATAAGAGAAAGAAAAATTCATCAAGAACATAAATCACAAACTTGTAAGTACTTAACCAAATTGCCATGAAAAATGTAAAAACAAGTTAAGAAGATAATAACCAAATTTGACATGTCCACAATCATACTGGGCGATTTGACATAGCTTCAAAAATGTATAGATCCAGCAGACATAAAATTAAGGATATGGAATATCCTACTAATGATGAAATAATGTGTTTGATTTAATAGATATACACATAAAAGCATACTTTCCAATCAGAGAATACACATTCTTTTCAAGCCCACATGGAACACTTATAAAACATTCAAGGCAAGAAGAAATTCCAGTAAATTCCAAAAAATCAGTGTAATACCCATCAAGTTCTCTCACTAAAACAGCTTATTAGAAATTAACAATTAAAAAGCCCAAACCTCGAAAACGTATAGGAAAACAGGGGCACCTGGGTGGCCCTTATATATGAAAATATATAAGAAAACTTTGGAAAACAGCAAGAAAAGAGTTGCCAATCAGGTATGTGAGCATACCACAGAGCCACAAGAATACAAACTGTTGCTCATTCAAAAAATATAGTCCAGAAACAGACAATACTATCGTAGACTGAAATAAAGACAGTATCTGTAATTATACATACCACATGCAAAACAATGAGAATAATGCTGAGAACTTCAGTAGATAAATGAGCATTGGAAAAATGAATTATTCACAGAAGAAGAAATGCAATATAAATTTAAAATTTTCTATTTAGGGGTGCCCAGGTGGCTCCGTCATTAAGCATCTGCCTTCGGCTCAGGTCATGCTCCCAGGGTCCCGGGATCGAGCCCCGCATAGGGCTCCCTGCTCCACAGGAAGCCTGCTTGTCCCTCTCCCACTCCCCCTGCTTGTGTTCCTGCTCTCACTGCTTCTCTCTATCTGTCAGATAAATAAATAAAATTTTAATAAATAAATAAATAAATAAAATTTTCTATTTAAACAATGAGATTTTATTTTCCCTAATCAAATTACACTACCCAATAAAATATGTAATCATTAACATTATGATTATCTTATTATATTCTGAAAGTACAGTATGAGTACATGAAGTTTTTTTTTTTAAGATTTTATTTATTTATTTGACAGAGAGAGACACAGCGAGAGAGGGAACACAAGCAGGGGGAGTGGGAGAGGGAGAAGCAGGCTTCCTGCGGAGCAGGGAGCCCGATGTGGGGCTCCATCCCAGGACCCTGGGATCATGACCTGAGCCGAAGGCAGATGCTTAACGACTGAGCCACTCAGGTGCCCCTGATTACATGAAGTTTTGATGATATTCCAGGTAATAACATGATAATATGCTGTGTCATAATTTAAAAGAAATCAGTTACCGAACTACAAGTACAGTGTCATTTTAACTGCATAAAAAAATTGGAAGAAAATACATGAACATGTTAACTCTATTTCTCTTGGATTGCAATTGTGGGTAATTTAGTTTCTATTCTTTGAAATACTCTGCTGTGTTCTCCATGTAGAGCATGTGTTCCCTTTTATTAACAAGTAATTACAGGGGCACCTGGGTGGTTCAGTTGGTTAAGCGACTGCCTTCGGCTCAGGTCATGACCCTGGAGTCCCGGGATCGAGTCCCGCATCGGGCTCCCTGCTTGGCAGGGAGTCTGCTTCTCCCTCTGACCCTCCCCCCTCTCATGTGCTCTCTCTCTCTCTCTCACTCTCTCAAATAAATGAATAAATCAAATCTTAAAAAAACAAACAAGTAATTACAAAAAAAAATTGAATAATAAGAATTTGCATGTGGCTAGAGTGGATAACAGGCCAGATAGAAAGTTCAAGGATAAAGGAAGTAACAACTTTTGAAGTCCCAGTAACTCCAATAAGTCTTGCCTGATGACCAAGACTTTTGTCTGCCTTTTAGTGTGTATATAACTTAGACCAGGCAAAAACAGAACAATGCAACAAACACAAGAACAAAAGTAGTATTTTTATTTAATTTTATGCAAGTATTCACTGAGTAGTCCTTATGATGGTGCTTAGAAAGATTAATGAACTACAGAGTTATACTCCCTTGTATTGTCATGTAATTGGATTTCTCATTCAATTATTGGTGGATCTTTTGTTGGTAGCTGAAGCCCTTCTCTTAGAAATGTTTATTACATATTTTAATGTTATTGTTTCTTCAGGGTCAATGAATTAATTGATCAGCCAATCTTTACTGACACACTTTGTTTAGATACTTAGCTTCTGAAGGGCTTCATTTTCTGATGCACATAATGAAGGATGTTCCAATGCTTTTCAAACTTCACAGTTTTTGTGAATGACTTAGGGATCCTGTTAAAACACAGATTGTGGTTCAGTGTGAAGGAAGTGGAGCCTGAGAGTCTGCATTGCTCTCTAACACTTATTTTTAGTAGCAGGGTTCTAGAGACCTTTGTGGCCCCCAGTGGCTTCAGAGGACCATGGTTCATCACTTCCTGTTACGGTGATTTCTGCAGAAATGTGGGACTTGGGGTGAGTTATGCTGTAAAGGGTCACTTCTTCATCCTCTCCCTACCAACAATTTTATCAACTTGAGTCTTGGCTGGAGGGCAGAGTGGGGAAGAGACACCTGCCAGATTGGGACCATCAGTGTGGAAAAGATGGTTGAATGGTGGCAGTGGCTGGAGGAGGAAGGGGTGTTACACGCTGACATGAGTCACATTTGCTGACTGAGCTCTATTTTATTGATGCTGTGCCCTTCTCCTGCCTTCTCACTGGAACTAATTAAATAGGCCCATCAGGCTGATACCTGATACACCTTAACCCCGCCACATTGTAAAATTGCATTTACTTGTCCCACTCTTCCAAGTCCTGGGGACTCTTCTACCCACTGGTCTAGTGCCAGGCACTGAAGGCAATAGAAGACAAGCAGACTTGATTTTCTTCTGGGGGGGAGCTTACGCTCTGGTTGAGGAGGCAACAAAGAGGGAGAAGAAGCAATAAGAGAAAAGTGAGAAGAATCTGGATATTGTCATTTTGATGGACTGAGGACATAATGTTAACCTTGCTTTATTTGAGGGAAGTTTTGGGTTGGTATGATTTAATAAGAGAAAACATTGCACCTGAATTGTTCCTAATCAAGCTAATTGAACAAAGGGAAGAGTTCCAAGTATACCTTTAGTACTGATGGAGAACATTTATTTTCCCTGCAAGACATAGACCCTAAGAAACCCTCCATTCCTTTCCCAAATGAAATGTGAACACTTATGATGAGGGTGATACTCCATTTGTACATCATTGATGGGAACAAATCATGGTAATGGGATTATTAATCAATGACACAAATTCTAAATTTATAATACTAAACTATTTTTTGTTTTTTATTTCAAGGAATAGATTTGATACAATTTTTATTGGCCACCAGAGAAATAAAGGAATTTGGTTTGACAGTTGGTAAGGCAACCGAAACAATGGCTTAGCATTCCCAATGTTGAAACTTATTGAAAGTACCTTTACTGGCTAGATATAAAAAATGCACAGAAGCGTAATGCATAGGAAACTGATTTCAATTTCATTCACAGCAAATCTCTGGTGTCCTTAGATAACATTCTTACTTTGCCTAGTGGACCTTCTTCTGTTTTGGGCTGCTCTCAAGGCAGAGCAAAGAAAACTCTCAAGGGAGAATAGGATTAATGCCCCCAAATTAGGACTTTTAAAGTGTTTACCTGATTTAATGGCTAAAGATTTTAAGTGCCCCGAATGGAATTTAAATTTTAGACTCATGATATCCTGGTCTGAATTTAGGGAGACAGGAAAAGGCTAAAGAGGTTTTTGGGAAATGAATCTGGCTGACACTTACAGGCTCAGAAGTGAGTATCTAAAGCATGGCCTAAGGTCAAACATACTTCTAATGAGATTCTATGAGTTCTCTCTTCCCCTGCTGATATTAAATCACTTTTTCTTAGAGTTACATCATTTCCCTCCAAAACCTTTTTTCATATTCAGTCTTTCTTGAAAACCAAACTAGAACTCTCTTTCAAAAGTACATTTTAAAAAGCCTTCCTAGTGACCTTAACAGTGCACCAAATATTCAGGTCAGTGAGATTTTAGAGTATTTTCCAGAGTAAATGGGGACGTTTTGGCACACACTCCAGGCTGCAAAATAAGATCAGTCCTGAATGAAATCCATAGTCTTTCAAGTGAAATCTGGGGTCATTTTGAAGGATTGGGATCTTTTTCAGACCTGACATAATCTGCATTCTGTCCTCATGGATCTCTGTGGTGGAAACCATCCCCCTTCCAGGAAGAACATGATGCCCCAGCTATCAGCGCCTTTCTAGGTTTGCCTCAGCTGCAGACAATCCCTCACACAATGGCATACCCTTCCTAGACGTCCACATCCAGGGGCTGATGGTAGCAGGGTTATAAAGGCCCAATGAGGCATCACGATGATGAACAGTATATGTTCTAATTTCCCAGGGGAGTGGCTGAGGCCTTATCATCCTGTGTCATAGTTTGGCATTTCCCTATGCTCAGTCTGCCCCCACCCCTCCCTTACACCTCTGCTGATTGTTGCATCCAGAGACAATACCAGGAGTGGTTCTAGAACACAGACAATAGGATAGGGCTTCTGTGCTGGATCACTTACATCTAGCTGACAACAAGGACTCCAATACTGGTGATGAGTGGAACATAGCCCCTAGCTCTGGTTGTGAATTAGGATGGTATACTACTAGAAAGGAATTCACTAGTAGATGCAATTTATCAAGCATGTTGAAAAGTATGAGAAAATAGTAACTATAAAGAAAATAGCACAGAATGGCTATCGCTTAGCACCACTGATGTACTAGAAGATAAAAGATATAGGTTAAGAACTAGTGCTTTCACCAGTAGAAAATGAGTTGGGATTGGGGCACCTGGGTGGCTCAGTTGATTGAGCATCTGACTGTTGATTTCAGCTCAGGTCATGATCTCAGGGTTCTGAGATCAAGCCCTGTGACGGGCTCTGTGCTGGGGATGAGACTGCTTAAGATTCTCTCTCTCTCCCTCTTCCTCTACCCCTCTCCTGCACCTGGTACGTGCGCGCTCTCTTGCTCTCTCTCTCTCTCAAAAAAAAAAAAAATGAGTTAGGATTTAGATAAGCTGGTAAGAAAACATATTTCTTTTTTTTTTTAAAGATTTTATTTATTTATTTGTCAGAGAGAGAGAGAGCACAAGGAGGGGGAGCGGCAGGCAGAGCAGTAGAGGGAGAAGCAGGCTCCCCGGCGAGCAAGGAGCCCGATGTGGGACTCGATCCCAGGACCCTGGGATCATGACCTGAGCCGAAGGCAGACGCTTAACGACTGAGCCACCCAGGTTCCCAAGAAAACATATTTCTAAGCCCACAGAGTGTTTTGTGTAGGTGACAACACTCTGGAAGACAAAAAAGAAGAGGAGGAGGAGGAGCAGAAGAAAAAGGAGTTTAGATAAAGATTTCAGAAAAGAAAAAAGTGTGAAGAGTTATCTGCACCAATATAACTTGTAGCAATAAAGCTGATTATTGTTGGTCACTCTCCTTATTAGTCCTTCTTACTTTCCTACACTTCCTTGTGTTTTCCAGGAGTTATCTGCATCTATATTTGTGAATTTCAGCTATGAATATTCAAATCCTTTACACACATGAAAGTGTCAACTTTTATTAAGCTATTTGTCATGGTTGATAATAACTAGATGTGCAAAGTGATAATACATCTCTTTTGTTTATATTGGCAATACTCTTGAATTTCATTTATCTGTATGCATTCCACACTGATCACACCAAAAGCAAAAATATGAGCATTTTTCTGCCTTTATCATCTTGTCATATAGAATTCACTTAGCATAATGCTTTCAAGGGCCATCCATGTTGTTGTAAGTGGCCAGATATCCATCTTATTTGTAGTTGAATAATATTATATATATTGATATATATAAATTATATACAGATAAATAAATTATTTATATATAATATTTTTATTATGTTATATTAATCACCATACATTACATCATTAGCTTTTGATGTGGTGTTCCATGGTTCATTATTTGCGTATAATACTCAGTGCTCCATTCAGTACATGCCCTCTTTAATACCCATCACCAGGCTAACCCATCCCCCCACCCCCCTCCCCTCTAGAACCCTCAGTTTGTTTCTCAGAGTCCATAGTCTGTCATGGTTCGTCTCCCTCTCCGATTTCCCCTCCTTCATTTTTCCCTTCCTGCTATCTTTTTTTCTTTTTTAACACTTAATGTATTATTTGTTTCAGAGGAATAAGGATTATATATTACATATAATATTTCTTTATCCATTTATCTTTTGATGGGTACTTTGGTTGTTTCCATATCTTGGCTATTGTAAATAATACTACAATGCACAGAGGGTATATATTTCCTTTTGAGTTAGTGTTTTTATTTTCTTCAGATAAATACCCAAAAGTGGAATTGCTAGATCATATGATAGTTCTATTTTTATTTTTTGAAAAGCCTTTATACTGTTTTCCATAGTGACTACACCAATTCACATTCCCACAAACAGTACACAGGGGTTCCCTGTTCTCCACATCCTCACCAATACTTGTGATCTCTTGTCTTTTTGATACTAGCCATTCTGACAGGTGTGAGGTGATATTTCATTGTGTTTTTGATTTGCATTTCCCTGATGATTAGTGATGTTGAGCACCTTTTTATGTACCTACTGACCATCTGTATATCTTCTTTGGAAAAATATTTATTCAGATCTTCTGCCCATTTAAAATTCAGATTGTTCTGGGTTTTTGTTTGTTTTCTATTTTTTTTGTTCTTGAGTTGTATGAGTTCTTTATACATTTTGAACCACTCCTTATCAGATACATAATTTGCAAATATTCCCATTCATTAGGTTGCCTTCTCATTTGGTTGATGATTTCTTTTACTGTGCAGAAGCTTTTTAGCCTGACATAGTACCACTTTTTCAGTTTTGCTTTTGCTGTCTTTGATTTTTGTGTCATATCCAAAAAGCATCACCAAGACTGATGTCAAGAAGCTTATCACCTATATTCTCTTCTAAAATTTTATGGTTTTAGGTCTTACATTCAAGTATTTAATCCATTTTGACTTGGGTTTTGTGTATGGTTGAGACAGTGATCCAGTTTCATAATTTTGCATGTGGCTGTCTAGTTTTCCCAACATTATTTATTGGAGAGACTGTCTTTTCCTCATTGTATATTCTTGGCTTGTTTTAAGTTAACTGACCGTATATATTTGTTTTCATTTCTGGGCTCTCTGGACTATTCCATTCATTTATGTGCCTGTTTTTATGCCAGTACCACACTGTCTTGATTACTATAGCTTTATAAAATAGTTTGAAATCAGGAAGCATGATGCCTCTAAATTTATTCTTCATTAGCATTTTGTAATGAACCAAAAACTGTGTTTCTCAATCTCCTGATGGAGAAACTGTCATTTCCTTGAGCCTTTTAAGAATATTTCTAAGCGATTTTTAAAAAATTATTTATTTATTTATTTATTTATTTATTTATTTATTTGAGAGAGAGAGAGAGAAGGCACATGAACAGAGGGAGGAGGAGAGGGGGAAATAATCTCAAGCAGACTCCATGCTGAGTGCAGAGCCCAACACGGGGTCAATCTCATGATCCTGAGATTATGACCTGAGCAGAAACCAAGAGTTGGACACTAATTGACTGAGCCACCCAGGCACCCCTAATCTTTCTAAATAATTTTTAAAATGAACAGAAGGTTAAAGCCAAAAAAAAAAAAATTGGAATGTAAACACTGGAGATATCAGAACATCGGTTTAACTAGTATCAGGTAGAGAGGTAAAATGACACTTAGAGAAATAAATACTACTTCCTTCATATTTTTAATGGATACATTTATGTACTTGTCATTTTAAAATAATAGAAATTATCTAAGGATGTTTTTATGGGAAAAGAGACAGAAACATTCACTCACTCTTAAATGAAAGTGATCTCTCAGGCAGCGCATGGAAACTACACTGAATGGGTTTGTTGGGGAGAGTATAAACAGCTTAAGATTTGGAATTCTGTGTAAGGCACACATAATCAAGTTCTGGTGGAATCTGTTTTTTCCCAAATGTCAGAGACAGTATTGTTCCCACAAATAAAACAAAGCTAGGAATCAAGAGAACTGGGCCAATCACCTCACTTTCCGGGACTTCAATGATCTCTTCTTTATATAAGTGGTTCTCAAACCTAGATGCACATTAGAATCATTTGGGAGCTTTTTACAAAGAAAATTCTATCATCACAGATTAGTTTTGTCTTCCTTTGAACTTTATAAAATGGAAGAATACATAATTTACTCTTGTGCCACTTTTTTAAGTTTAGTATTATTTCTTTGAAATTATCATAGTTCATTCTTTATTATTGCTATAAAACATTCCATAGTATAAATATATCATAAATTATTTATCATCTTCTGTTGATAGACATTGGGGATGTTTCTTGTTGGGAGCTACCATATGTAATAGTGATATGACGAATTCTGGTCTGTGTATTAGAGTACACATGTGTTCTCATTTTTGAGGGGTAGATATGTAGAAGTAGAATTGCTGACTCATAGAGATTCTGCATGTTTAACTTTAACAGATATTGTCAATCAGATTTCCAATGTGGTTGTTCCAAACAGCAGGGCATGAGAGTTCCAGCTCTCTGACCTGTACAATTTTTTTTTAAAGATTTTTTTATTTGCCAGAGAGAGAGAGAGAGAGGGGGGACAAGCAGGGGGAGTGGGAGAGGGAGAAGCAGACTCCCCACTGAGCAGGGAGCCCGATGTGGGACTTGATCCCAGGACCCTGGAATCATGACCTGAGCTGAAGGCAGACACTTAACTTGACTGAACCACTGAGGTGTCCCTGACCTGTGCTATTTAAAAAAAACTTTTTTAGTCATCCTGGCAGATATGCCATGATATTTCATTGTGGTTTTAAATTTCACTTTCCTACTGTCTATTAATGCTGAGCACTTTTTTCAAGTTCTTCTTGGACATTTGAGTATCCTCTTTAATGAAGGGACTATTCAAGGTTTTTGCCCATTTAAACATTGGATTGTTTGCATTTTTCTTATTGACCTATAGTAGTTCTTTATATATTTTGGATACAAGTCCTTTGTTGGATATACATATTGAAAAAAGCTTTTCCCTCTCTGTGACTTGCTATTTCATTTTTTTGTTGTCTTTTGATAAAGAGAATTTCTTAATTTAATGAAATCTAATTTATCATTGTTGTCCTTTATGATTAGTGTTTTATGTGTCCTACTTAAGAAATTTTTGCCTATTCCATAGCCGTTAAATAGTCCACGTTTTATTTTCACAGCTTTATTATTCTCAATGCTTTCCCATGTAAGTCTACAGTCCATTTGGAATTAGTGTGAATTAAGAGTCAAGGTTCATTTTTTCCCCATATGGATATCCAACCATTTATTTAAGTTTTCTTGCACCTATGTTCATGAGATAGGTTGGGCTATGATTTACTTTTCTTATAATGTCCTTGTCAAATTTAGTTATCTGGGTTATGCTGGCATCATAAACAAATTGGGAAATGGTTCCTATTTCTACTCTCAAAAAGTTTGTGTAAGATTGGTATTATTTCTTTCTTAAAGGTTGGAAAGAATTAACCAGTGATGCCATCTGGGCAGTTTCCCAAATCAAAGTCCTGCTGGGTTAGTGGTATAGCCTTCCAGTCATTCTCCAGTGTGCCGATGGCTTCTTAATTTTTTCCCCTTATTTGCTCAGTTATAAAGCCATTTAAAAGCAGAAAGGAGAAACTGGATATCATTACAGAAGATTTTCAGAGGCTATGCACATTAATGCCCAGTAAGGAAATTCAAGTCATGGTTTTAAAAACTAGGAATCAAATGTCATTTCTCCAGAAAACACACTTAAGTGGATGAAAACAGGGAAAAAAATAGTGTGTAGGTGTGATAAGTGCTTTCCTTTTTTGTACAAAACAAGATAGGAGCACTGTGTCTGTGATCTAAGGCTGCATTTGCTTATTTGTTAGATTTCCAAAAATATACCTTCACTAATAGGCCTCTGGGTGTTGGTAAAAATAAGCATTGTAATTAAATAAATGAAATGGCTTGGCTCTGTTGAACTGTGAGAGTTGTGTTTTGGACTGTAGTCCGGTTTAGGGGAGAAGTAGAGAATAAGTAGACAGGCTGTCCAGGTTTGTAACAAGTATCATCACTATCTGCTATAGGAAGAAGGGAAAAACTGACGCCTCCATTAACTAAGCACTCTATTAAGTGACTTGGAAAGTATTAACAACTGCAGTAGGTGGGAATTTTCTACACAGACTCTCTCTCTCTCTCTCTCTCTCCCCCCCCCTTTCTCTCTCCCCCTCCCCATTTCACCTCCTTGGACCTCCCTAACTCCTGTCCATCTTGCCAATACAGCTTAACCACGTAATGCAAAATAAACCCCTATCTCCCGACAAAATTGAAGGAAGGATAGACAGTAAAACAGATCAAACGGGCAGTCTGAAGAGGTACTCAGAAGATGCTTCAGGTGTTACTGAGGAGAAAGTGCAAACCAGATGTAGGCCTTGGAAGGGGCCCTGAGGGGACCCTAGATGGTGAAAAAAAAATCATTGGAAAAATTAGAAGAAATCTTGGGAGCTTTTAGAGAAGGTTTTAAAACAGGAAGAAGTGGTTACAGCATGGGTTACTTTGAGTTTCTGACCCAGGAGTATGTAATTGGAGATAATTTTATAAGCGAATGAAGTTACAGTTCAAGTGGACTCAAGCAAGTAAGTGAATATGACCTGGAAACAGAGGTGAATCTGTAAGCTCAGAGAGAAGCAATTTCACTTTCTCATTAACCAAGGAAGCTGAAAGAAATGTTTGTGGTGTGCAAGGAAGATGGAAGTACAGGCAAGTTAGGAGGGGGCCTGTGAAATGACTGTAAAATGGAGTCGCATGTGTCAACTCACCTCAGAGGCATGTATTGCTACAAATCCACAAAGCTGTAACCCATTTGCCTTACCATTTGTGTAGCGAAATGTTTGTGTATTCTGTAGAGCTGAATGGACAACTGCGGAAGAGGTCCATAGGAGAGCTGAAGGGATCATGATTCAAGGGGCAAGTTCTCTTCAGGGGAAACGTCTGGTTTTCTGGGGGTTGGAGGCAGAAGGTAAGCTGGGTGAAACTGCAAAAAGCTTTTCTGGTAACCGTTTGGTCACCCTGTATTGCCCTACCACAGCAGCCAAGACAGAGATTCTTTACCAAGTTTCTCGACAAGTCCAATGTGGTTGGCTGTGAGAATTCCATGGGTAGCCTTGCGTCAAGTGTCCGAGCCTCTACAGCAGGATTTACAGCTTTGCCTTCTTTGTAGCCTTTGCCTGGCTAATGCCCAAACAGAAAAACCCTGGCCCTGATATCACCCTCCGGAATGTTTCAGTCAGATCTTAGTGTTTCCCAGCTGTTAACAACCGCGTGAAGTTGTTCACAACTGCACTTCAGTGGAACCTTGAAGCGCTTCATCAGATGGTTAGATGGACTGATACCCTGCCCAGCCTTGTTTGCCAGTCATCGTGAAGCAGACGCTAGCATGCTCTGCCATTGTTCTTCTTCTGGCCTCTTCCTCATTGGTTGACCTGAATTCACACACAGCTTCAATTCCTTTCCAGAGTGAACCAGAAATACTTTGCTCAGCCTTTTGAGGTGTTGTGCCTCATGAAACAGAGGGATGTTGCTTGAGCCCAGTGTGGCCATTCTAGTGTAAAACAATACAAGTATCCCTTCCCAGTTCTCCACACATCGCCTCTCTTTCTCCTTGTCCCTTACTATCATGCTGGAGACAAGAAATCTGTTGGGCAGGGAGTCATTATGACTGAAGATCAAACTTCACTGGAAGAATACAGTGACCATGTTTCTAAAGCGGGGGTGGGGGTGGGGGCTGGTAACTGCTGGTGACTCTGAGGAAGTTATGCCTCTTTCATCCTTAAACTGTAATTTTATTTATTGCTTACACACTGGAAAGTGAAAGCAAATCTAAGATATCTGGAGGTGAGAAAGGCCAGAGGGTCCTCCAAAAGAAGCAGTTCCAAATTATATCTGTTCCTGCCCTTGCTATTGACCATAGATAGTAAAATCTGGAAATTGATATCAACTCCTCTCTGGTTCCTACAGAGTGAAGTCCAGTAGAAGTTTGACCCACTCTGAGTTCATTAAAGCCTTGCTGACGGCTTCATTTATTGCTAATCCCGGTGCATTCACATACTCCCACCCTGATCTTCTGTCTCGAAGTTATAGGAAGTGGTTGTGGTGTCATGGAAGGATTGCTCTTTGATTGATTGCTCTCTCCTCTCTGACTATAACAGGAGATTAGTAAATGTTGATTGAATAGATGAGTAAGGAATTTCTGGCCAATATCAGTCAAGGGAGGGTGGGAGAGCAGAGTGGACAAGGAAGGAAAACAGAACATGGAAGAATGGGCTAGGAGGTGGAGGGGTCTGATGGGAAAGGGGTTTAAGGGATGAAAGTGAATAAGGTTTTGCAAAAGGGGGTTGAAGAGTTGTTAAAATGTTCTTCCTGGATGTATAAGAGGACACCTAATTCCCTCCCTGCATCTTCTCACCCACTATGCACAACAGTGTTAAGACATGGAAGAAAATCTAGGGGTTCCATCTACTTTGGAGAGTATTCGGGGAAGTAAAGCTCCCTGGCTCCTTTTCCTTTTAGGCCCTTTGCATGTATATATTAATTCTATTTTCTTAAGGATTCTCAAATCCATCCCTTCTTCTCCACCCCAATGGTGTGCCTTAATTCTGGTCCTTGCATCATTTCTTACCTTGAAGGTTAGAGTGACCTTCTAACTTATCTTCCAGCTTCTAGTAACACCTGCCAATTCACTGCCAACATTGCTACCAGAGACATCTTTATAAAACACAAATCTGATTGTATTACCTCCTTATTAAAAATTCTTCAGTGGTGTCATTATCTCCAAAACTCCCACAAGACACTTCATGATCTAGCCCCTGACTACCTCTTCAGTCTATCTCTCGCCAGGCACCCAGCACTACTAAACCTCTTGCAGCCCCAGCAGTTTACAGAGTGTCACTGACCACTGTGCCTTTGTATAAATGGCTTCCTCTGCCAGGTATCCCTGACATTCTTTCCCTTCACCGACCTCCCACTCCCATCACTTGGGTGACTTCTACTTATTCTTTTACACTTAGCTCAGGTATCTTACCTGAGAAACCTCTCTGGCATCACCATCGTTGCGGTGCTCTTTCTGAGTGCGTCTTTAGCACCCTTTATTGTAGACATTATGACAACCCCTAATAGCTGTTGCTAGCTTGCTTTTCGGTCCTTAGGGACAATTAGCTTCTTGAAAGCAGAGAATGAGTCTTTAAAACACTGTTGCCTATAACAGTAATGAGCACATAGTGGGTATTCAGTAACTATTTGAAAAAATAAACAAATGAGAGAAAGCTAGAAGGAGACCATACCAGAGTGTTGATCATTGCCCACCCTGCCCATAGTCCTTCCTCATCATGTGATCCTATTCCTCAGCCCCAGTGGATTAAGACCATCAACAGTATGGCTTGTAAAGATGAGTGAAGCCAAACAAATTCATTTCCTGGGGCTTCCATGTTGGGAATGAGAAACTGAGTGAATCAGGAAAGGGAAACAATGCTGAAGGTGTGATATAGAGTCAAGACACAGACGTGGTGGATACAGAACTTATAGTAATGAGAAGTCAGTTAATAGATGCAAATAGAACAGATGCACAAAGAGAAACAGATGTCATGGGAGAGAAGTCACATAACCAGAGAGAGAAATACAGAATGAGAGACAGAGACAAAGAGATTTCTGTGGTTCCTATTACATCCAGAGTCTCAACTAGGAGTGGATTCTCTGTATTCTAACTTTAAATCTTTATGAGAACTAATCTGAATAAATTCTGTTCATTGTAAGTAAGAGTCTAACCTGAAACAGAGATAAAGGAGAGGAGAGGGGAGGGGAGTAGATGTGATGTTGTGATTTATAATAAGAAATATATATTTGGTCTTCCTCCGTTCTGTGTTTGGCACAGAGCTCCTAAAACCGTTAGACTTTCCTAAGTGTTGAGAGTGACAAAGGTGTCTTTTGTTATGTTAATGAGATGCCTTTTGGACCTCATCTCAGGGTGGGGGCTAGTTGCCTGGAGAACCAACCCCTGGGCTTAGAGGAGGGGGGAGAGGGACTACTGGTGAATCAGTCACCAATGGCCAATCATGCCTATGAAATGAAACCTTCATAAAAACCCAAAAGGGCAGGCAGAGCCTCCTTCTGGTGCTTCTGGATTGGTGGACATATGGAGATGTGGAAAGAGTGGCTGGAAGCCTTGTGCCCTTTTTGCAAACCTTGTCCTAGGCATCTCTTCTGGCTGGCAGTACCTGGATTATATATTATAATAAACTGGCAATCTCGTAGGTAAAATGTGTCTCTGAGTTCTGCGAGCCACTCTAGCAAATGAATCAAACCCGAGGAGGGGGTTTGTTGGAACCTCTGATCTATAGCTGTAGGGTCCGAAGCACAGGCGACAACCTGGATTTGTGATTGGCATCTGCAGTGGTGGAGGTGGGGAGTGAGGCAGCCTTAGTCTTGCAGGACTCACCCCATGGGATCTGACTATCTAGAGGTAGGGTGTGCCAGAATCGAGATGAATTGTAGGACACTCGACTGCTGTCAGAGACATGCTTGGAGGTATGGGAAAAACACCCACACACTGGAATTGGTGACCAGAATTACAGGAAGGAAAGAAATGAATAAAACAAGACCACCAGCTTCCCTCTTCTCCAAGCTTCTCCACTTGCTTCAGGATTTAGTTCACGCCAGAAAGGAACAAGGAAACTCTTCCTTTGTCCACTGGCCCAGACCCTGGGGGCCACATAGCCATCATCTTTCCCCTCCTGTGGGCTCCACCCTGCTTGCTGCTCTGTGCATTGTCACTGGGAATTATGTGCAAATGAACAGAGGTCTGAGGGAACATTGTAAATCCCTGATGCTAACATGCTGAAATTAAATAAGGAAGTAAAACATGTTAAATACTCTATTGAACTTCAGCTGTAACTCATAAAAGTCAAACTTCAATAGCAAAAGTAAATGCAGCCAAGAAACATTTTTGGCTTTAGCAAGTTGATTACTAAATGTTTTTAAGATATGCAAATATCAAATATTAATGCTTTCAGGGAAAAGTTGTGAAGTAATATGAAAGACAAAGATTTTGTTTCTAATTCCGTATCTGAACAATTTTTTTATTATTGCAAAACTGACACCATGACATAATACAAAGAAACAGAGATCTTGTTTACTATTTTATGGATTTCTCAAAAGGATTATCTTGAAAGAATGTCTTGCAAGGACTCCCAAAATATTTGCAGATACTAGTTGGTAAATTAGAATTAATGTAATTATGTGAGACTCCAAAAAACTGTTAGGATAGAAGAAAATAATGATTTGCTTATAGTTGGGAGAATGACTAATATTTTAATGAATTTTTAGGAAATAATTAAAAATTTATGATAAAGTGTTAGATGTTGGCAGAAATTCATTAGCTACGTGACAGATGTCATGGAAAGACTTGGGGAAAAAAAATCCCCAAACATATTTGTATGGAAAGGACCAAAATTTCCAAGAAGTGTTTTTGACTGTTAAATGAAAGGACGACTCATATTTAATTCTTGAATTCTTTCTTTATAAAAAGCAGAAGCTAGAAAATTCCTAAATAGAATGAGAAAGTGTGCCATGTAAAATCTAATGAGTCCTTTGGGGAATTCCATATATTTTTTCAGCTTTATTAAAGTATAGTTGACTGATAAAATTGTTAAGATATTTGAAGTGTCCATTGTGGTGATTTGATATACATACACATTGTGAAAGAATCCCCACCATGTAATTAATTAACACATCCATCACTTCACATATTTATCTTTTGGGGGTTTTTTGGGTAAGAAATTCAAGTTCTACTCTCAGCAAATTTCAGTTCTATAATAAAGTGTTATCAACTATAGCATTATGTTTCACATAAGATCCTCAGAACTTAGTGATCTTAGAGCTGAAGGTTTGTACCACTTTACCAATCTCTCCCTACTCTCCCCATCCCCCAGCCCCAGGCAACCACTCTTCTACTCTTTGTTTCTGAGTTTGACTTTTTTTTTGTTTTAGATTCCACATATAAGTGAGATTACAGTATTTTTCTTTCTTTGGTTTCTTTCACTTAGCATAATGCCCTCAAGTTCCATTCATGTTATTGCAAATGGTAGGCTATCCTTCTTTCTAATGGCTGAATAATAGTCCATTATTAATATTAATAATTAATATTTTACAATTCTTAATTATTAATTCCATTAATACATATGCCACTTTTTCTGTGTCCATTCATCCATTCATAGACACTTAGGTTATTTCCATATCTTGGTTATTTTAAGTAATACTGCAATGAAATGGGAGTGCAGATACCTCTTTGAGAGCCTGTTTTCATTTCCTTTGAATATATACCCAGAAGTGGAATAGCTGAGTCCTATAGTAGTTCTATTTTTTAATTTCTTGAGGAACTTCCATACTGTTTTCCACAGTGACTGCACCAATTTACATTCCCACCAACATTCCCACCAACAGTGCACAAAGGTTCCCTATTCTCTACATCCTTGCCAATACTTGCTATCTCTTGTCTTTTTGACGATAGCTGTTCTATCAGGTGTGAGTTGATCTCTCATTGTTGCTTTGATTGGTGATGTTGAGCACCTTTTCATGTATGTGTTGGTCATTTGTATGTCTTTTTCGGAAAAATGTCTATCTAGTTCCTCTGAACTGATTTATTAACCAGTTTTTTTTGGGGGGGGTTGCTATTGAGTTGTATGAGTTCTTTATATATTGTGGATATTCACCCTTTATCAGATATATGATTTCAAATATTCTCTCCCATTCCATAAGTCTGGAGATTTAATATATTTTAAAAATAGTTTATTTTATTTTTTTTAATCTTTTTAAAAATTTTATTATGTTATGTTAAACACCATACATTACATCATTAGTTTTTGATGTAGTGTTCCATGATTCATTGTTTGCGTATAACACCCAGTGCTCCATTCAGTACATGCCCTCTTTAATACCCATCACCGGGCTAACCCATCCCCCCACCCCCCTCCCCTCTAAAACCCAGTTTGTTTCTCAGAGTCCATAGACTCTCATGGTTCATCTCCCCCTCCGATTTCCCCCCTTCATTTTTCCCTTCCTACTATCTTTTTTTTTTTTTTAACATATAATGTATTATTTGTTTCAGAGGTACAGGTCTGTGATTCATCAGTCTTTTTTTTTTTTAAGATTTTATTTATTTATATGACAGAGAGAGACACAGCAAGAGCGGGAACACAAGCAGGGGTAGTGGGAGAGGGAGAAGCAGGCTTCCCGTGGAGCAGGGAGCCCGACGCGGGGCTCGATCCCAGGACCCTGGGATCATGACCCGAGCCGAAGGCAGACGCTTAATGACTTGAGCCACCCAGGCGCCCCTGTGATTCATCAGTCTTAACACAATTCACAGTGCTCACCATAGCACATACCCTCCCCAATGTCCATCACCCGGCCACCCCATCCCTCCCACCCCCCACCACTCCAGCAACCCTCAGTTTGTTTCCTGAGATTAAGAATTCCTCATATCAGTGAGATCATATGATACAAATAGTTTCTTTTAAACAACAAGTATTGGTGAGGATGTGGAGAAAAAGGAACCATCATGCACTGTTTGTGGGAATGCAAACTGGTACAGCCATTATGGAAAACAGTATGGAGGTTTCTCAAAAAATTAAAAGTAGAACTACCCTATGATCGAGTAATCACACTATTGGGTACTTACCCAAATAATACGAAAATGTGAATTTGAAGGGATGTACTGGCCCCTATGTTTATTGCAGCATTATTTATAATAGCTAAACTATGGAAGTACCCCAAGTGTCCACTGGTAGATGAAAAGATAAATAAAATGTGATATATCACATACACACACAGACACACACACAATGGAATATTACTCAGCCATAAAAAAGAATGAAATCTTGCCATTTGTAGTGACGTGGATGGAGCTAGAGTATATTATGCTAAGTAAAATAAGTCAGAGAAAGACAAATACCATATGAATTCACTCATGTGTGGAATTTAAGAAATGAAACATGAACATAGGGGGGGAAAAGAAAGACATACCATAAAACAGACTCTTTACTATAGAGAACAAACTCAGGGTTGCTGGAGGGGAGGTGGGCCGGGGGCAGGGGATGGATTAAATTGGTGATGGGTATTAAGGAGGGCACTTGTGATGCACTGGGTTTGTATGTAAGTGATGAATCACTAAATTCTACTCCTGAAACTAATATTACACTATATGCTAACAAACTGGAATTTAAATAAAAACTTGAAATATAAATAAATAAATATATATATATAAATAAAGTGGTATATATATATCCACAATGGAATACTATTCAACTGTAAAAAGAATGAAATTTGGGGTGCCTGGGTGGCTCAGTTGGTTGAGGGTCTGACTCTTGATTTTGGCTCAGGTCACAATCTCAGGGTCCTGGGATTGAGCCCCATGTCTAGCTCTGCACTCAGCGGGGAGTCTGCTTGAGGATTCTCTCCTTCTCCCTCTGCCCCTTGCCTCACTGGGCTCGCTCTTTCTCTCTATAAGATAAATAAATAAATCTTTAAAAAAAAAAAGAATGAAATCTTGCCATTTGTAATAACATGGATGGGTCTAGAGAGTATAATGCTAAACAAAATAAGTCAGTCAAAGAAAGACAAATACTGTATGACTTCATTCATATGTGGAATTTAAGAAACAAAACAACTGAACAAAGGGAAAAAAATAAGAGAGACAAACCAAAAAACAAAACAAAAAAACCAGACTCTTAACTATAGAGAACAAACAGATAGTTGCCAGAAAGGAGGTGGGTGGGGGGAAGGGTGAAATAGGTGAAGGGGATTAAGAGTACACTAATCTTGACAAGCACTGAGTAGTATATGGAACTGTTGAATCACTATATTGTATACCTGAAACTAAAATAACAGCATATGTTATCTACACTGGAATTAAAATAAAAAAAATAGTTTCTTTAATTAACAAAGAAATGCATTAAGGAGGTAGGCTATTTTCTACAGGAACATTTTAACTATATTATTCTTTATTAAATAGGCTATGGCCAATAGACACAAACCAAATTATATATACTATTCTTGCTTATAGAAAGTGTAAGTGAAGAACTGATTTCTCTGTTAAATGCCATTAATTTCTCAATGTTAATCAGCTATGGGTCATATAAAAATAAAAAGCAATGACTTGATTTCTTTTAGATTGGAACAGAAAGTTCCAATCACTCATTTAAAAACTGACTAGAAAGAAGGGACATTATTACAAATCTCACGGACATTAAAAAGATAATAAAGGAATATTATGAACAACTTTATGCCCACAAATTTGATAACCTAGTTGAAATGGACCAATTTCTTAAAAGACACAATCTGTCAAAACTCACACAAGAGATAGATTCTCTGAATTGGCCTACAACTATTAAAGAAATTGGATCAATGATTAATAACCTTCCAAAAGAGAAAGCACCCAGGACCAGATGGATTCACAGGTGAATTCTACCAATTATTTAAGAAAGAATTTATACCAATTCTCTATAATCTCTTCCAGAAGAGAAAATGAGAGGATACTTCCTAACTCATTCCATGAGGCCAGCATTACCCTAGTACCAAAATGAGAAAAAGATACTACCAGAAAATAACAGCCCAATATCCTTCACAAACATAGATGCAAAAATTTTCAACAAAAATATTAGCAAATCAGACCCAATAATATATATGCCTATAAAATTATACACACCATGACCAAGTGGGATTTATCCCAAATATCTAAGTCTGGTTTAACATTCAGAATTTAATTAAGATAATCAATCACATTAATAGGCCAGGAAGAAAAATCATATGATCATACAAATAGATGCAGAAAAACATTTGACAAAATCCAAAATACATTCATGGTAAAAATATTTAGTAAATAAGAATAGAGAAGTTTCTCAACTTCATAAAGAAAATCTACAAAACCCCCACAAAACATGCTATAGCTAATATACTTATGGTGGGAGACAAGGCAAAGATTTCCTGCTAAGATCAGGAACCAAGTAAGGAGGTCTGCTCTCACCACTGCTTTACAACATCTTACTGGAAGTCCTAGCTAACACATTAAAATAAGGTAAGAAAATAGAAGATAAATAGATTAGAAAAAGAAATAAAACTGGCTTTGTTTGCACATGACATGATCATCTATGTAGAAAATCTGAAAGAAGTGACAAAAATACTCCTGGAACTAATAAGTGATCATAGCAAGATTGCAGGACACAATGTTAATATACAGAAGTTAAATCACTTTCCTATATACCAGCAATGAACAAATGGAATTTAAAACTAAAAACATGTGGGGCGCCTGGGTGGCTCAGTCATTAAGCGTCTGCCTTTGGCTCAAGTCATGATCCCAGGGTCCTGGGATTGAGCCCTGCACCAGGCTCCCTCCTCAGCGGGAAGCCTGCTTCTGCCTCTCCCACTCCCCCTGCTTGTGTTTCCTCTCTCGCTGTCTCTCTCTCTGTCAAATAAATAAATAAAATCTTAAAAAAAAAGAAAACCTAAAAACATGTTACCATTTACATTAGCACCCTAAAAATGAAATACATATGTATAAGTTTAACAAAATAGGTACAAGATCTATAGGAGGAAAACTATAAAACTCTGATGAAAGATATTAAGGAAGAACTAAATAAATGGAGAGATATTTCATATTCATGGATAAGAAGACTCAGTATCGTCCAGATGTCAGTTTGTCCCAACTTGGTCTACAGATTCAATGCAATCCCAATTGAAATCCCAGTAAGTCATTTTGTGATTATCAACAAATTGATTCTTAAGTTTATATGAAGAGGCAAAAGACCCAGAAGAGCCAACTCAATATTGAAGAAGGAGAGCAAAGTTGAAGGATGAAAACTACCTGCCTTAAGATTTACTATAAAGCTATAGTAATCAAGATGCTGTGGTATTAGCAAAAGAATAGACAAATAGATAAAGGGAACAGAAGACAGAACCCAGAAATAGGCCCACATAAATAGAGTCAACTGACTTTTGACAAAGGAGCAAAGGCAAGACAATGGAACAAAGATGGTCTTTTGAACAAATGGTGCTGAAACAACTGGACATCACATGCAAAAAAAAAAAAAATGAGCAAAAGAAAAAAAAAGATATGAGCAAAGACATGGACCTTAACTCCTTCACACATACATACAACCTCAAAATAGGTCACAGATCTAAATGTAAACTGCAAGACTTATAAAACTCCTAGAAGATAACTAGGAGAAAACTTAGGTGACCTTGAGTATGGTCACCTTTCCAGATACAATAACATAGGTACAATCCATGAAAGAAATCACTGATAAGCTGCAATTTATTAAAATTAAAAACTTCTGCTCTGTGAGAAACTATGTCAAGAGAATGGGAAGACAGTCCACAGACTGGGATAAAATATTTGCAAAAGAAACATCTGATAAAGCACTGTTATACAGAACTGACATCTTAAAACTCAACAATAATTTCTCAGAGCAAGATGAGGAAGGAGTAGGGGACCTAAATTTCGTGTGGTCCCAGGAATTCAGCTAGATAGGTATCAAACCATTCTGAACACCTACAAACTCAACAGGAGATCGAAGAAAAGAGTAGCAGCAACTCTATGAACAGAAAAGTGACCACTTTCTGGAAGATAGGACCTGCAGAGAAGTGAATCCGAGGTGATATTTGGGAAGATAGACTGCAGGGGGAGGGAGTCTCCATCAGCCGGCTACCAGCAAGTGATAGAGCAGCAGAGCCCCAAATCGGTACTTTTAGAAGTCTACTCTGCTGAGGGATGTCGCTCCAGTGGCTAAGCAGGGGGTGGAACCCTCGCGGGACAGTGTTGTCTCAGGGCCCTCGGGGTCACAGAAAGACTGGAGGTGACTGAGTGCAGCAGAGCTCCCAGGTATCAGAGCGGGGAAGCCAGCTGCAGAGACGGAGCGAAGGAGTGGGCTCTCAGGTCGGGGTTGTCATAAACTATGATCCGCAGCACAGTTGGGCCACTACACTTCCAGCAGGGACCCCACAAGGGGCAGATAGGGGAGACTCCCCTTCTTCCCCCAGGAGGAGCAGCGCAAGAGTGCACTGCCAGAATCTGCTGGGTTTGGAGACTCCAAACGGGGTTGTGTGCCAGAGATAGAAATGCTCGGTCACAGGCAGGGTGAGCAGGGAGTGCAGCCGGCAACCAGGGAGACAGGAGTGATTGACTGCTTGTCTCTGGGGGCGCACTGAGGAGTGGGGCCCCGAGTTCTTGGCTCCAGCGGGGCGGAGATTGGGAAGCTGCCATCTTCACTCTTGTCCTCCAAAACTGTAGGAAAGCTTTCAGGGAACAAAAGCTACCTAGAGCAAACCTGAGCAGATTACTTAGTCTGGCCCCCCACAAGGGCGGCGCAATTCCGCCTCAGACAAAGACATTTGAGAATCACCGCAATAGGCCCCTCCCCCAGAAGCTCAGCGAGAACATCCAGCCAAGATCAAGTTTACAGATCAATGAGAACGGTAAAACTCACAGCTAGGGGAATACAGCACATAGAATTCATGGCTTTTTCCCACATGATTCTTTAGTCTTTCAAAGTTAATTTTTTTTTTTTTACAGATTTTATTTATTTATTTGAGAGAGAGAATGAGAGAGAGCATGAGAGGGGGGAGGGTCAGAGGGAGAAGCAGATTCCCTGCTGAGCAGGGAGCCCGATATGGGACTTGATCCCGGGACTCCAGGATCACCACCTGAGCCGAAGGCAGTCGCTTAAGTGCCATCACACGCAAGTATGCCCTGTTAGGGGGAGACTCCCAAGGGGCTTGGGCCTTGGGATGGTTAGGGGGATAAATGCAACGTGCAGAATAAGCTGGTCGGGAATGCCTTTTGACAGACTAAACCGTTTCTTTCCTCTATCTGCGCAACAGATTCAAGCTAGAGCCCTCTGTAGGCTTGGTGAACGTGCTGGATCGCTGCCCTCCCCAGCTGACGGGTGCAGACCTCTATTCCCTCTGCTCCGATGCCATGACAGCTGCCCTCAAACGCAGGCTCCGGGACCTGGAGGAAGGTGAGCCGTCTGCCAGCCCCGAGGTCACCCAGAAAGCTAACGGGAGCCAGGCCGGCTCCTGGATATCAGAGGAGGGACTGTTGACATTTGGGGGCCTCTGGGCAAGCAGACGCCCACCCCAGGGCTCTCCCCTCCTGGGACGTAGACCACAGCCTCGGTTGGCCCCTTGTCACCCCACAGGGCTGGAGCCTGGGAGCTCAGCACTGCTGCTCACCATGGAGGACCTGCTGCAGGCCGCTGCCCGGCTGCAGCCCTCGGTCAGCGAGCAGGAGCTTCTGCGGTACAGGCGCATCCAGCGCAAGCTTGCCGCCCGCTAGGGGCCTCCCGCCATCCAGGACCCTGCCATTTTTTTTTAATTTTCCTTTTTCCTTTTTTCAACCAACATCTTATCAATTCCTTTTTTTTAAAACTTCATTAATTTTCATTTTTAGAGTCATATTTATCCCTTCATTGTAGTTAACCTTATTTTTTTGTATATTTCTTTAATTTTCATCTTTACAGTCATATCCCATCCATTCATCATATTTATCCTTATTTTTGTGTGTGTGTATATATATGTTTTTCTTTCTTTAAAATTTTGGGAAGCAGTTTCTTCTAACAGACCAAAATATCCAAAATCTAGTGTGTGGTTCTGTTCTATTCACCAGCCTGATTATATTCTTTTTTTTTTTTTGTATATATGTATATATGTAAGTTTTTCTCTCTTTTAAATATTGGGATAAAGTTTCTTTTAACAAACTAAAATATACCCTAAATCTCTAGTGTATGGCTTTGTTCTAGTCTCCCACCTGATCACATTCTCCCCTTTTTTTTTGTTTAAAATTTTTTCTTTCTTTCTTCAACCAACTTTTTATCTTATCAGTTCCTTTTTTAAAATCTTTAATTTTCTAATAGTAAAACTTACAAGTCTCAGAGACAAAGAGAAAATCCTGAAAGCAGCTTGGGACAAGAGGTCTGTAACCTAAAATGGAAGAAATATTAGATTGGCAGCAGACCTATCCACAGAAACAAGGCAGGCCAGAAAGGACCAGCATGATATATTCAGAGCACTAAACAACAAAAATTGCAGCCAAGAATACTATATCCAGCTAGGCTGTCTTTGAAAATAGAAGAAGAGATAAAAAGTTCCAGGACAAACAAAAACTAAAAGAATTTGCAAACACCAAACCAGCCCTACAAGAAATATTGAAAGGGGTACTCTAAGTGAAAAGAGAGCCTAAAAGTAACATAGACCAGAAAGGAATAGAGACAATATACAGTTACAGTCACCTTACAGGCAATACAATGGCACTAAATTCATATCTTTCAATAGTTACCCTGAATGTAAATGGGCTAAATGCCCCAATCAAAAGACACAGGCTATCAGATTGGATAAAAAACAAGACCTATTGATATGCTGCCTGCAAGAGACTCATTTTAGACCCAAAGACGCCTCCAGATTTAAAGTGAGGGGGTAGAAAACCATTTACCATGCTAATGGACATCAAAAGAAAGCTGGGGTGGCAGTCCTTATATCAGACAAATTAGATTTTAAACTAAAGACTATAATAAGAGATGAGGAAGGACACTATATCCTACTTAAAGGGTCTATCCAACAAGAAGTTCTAACAATTGTAGATATCTATGCCCTTAACATGGGAACAGCCAATTATTTAAACCAATTAATAACAAAATCAAAGAAACACATTGACAACAATACAATAATAGTAGGGGATTTTAACACCCCCTTCACTGAAATGGACAGATCATCTAAGCAAAACATCAACAAGGAAATAAAGGCTTTAAATGACACACTGGACCTGATGGACTTCACAGATATATTCAGAACATTCCGTCCCAAAGCAACAGAATACACATTCTTCTCTAGTGCCCATGGAACATTCTCCAGAATAGATCACATCGTAGGTCACAAATCAGGTCTCAACTGGTACCAAAAGTTTGGGATCATTCCCTGCATATTTTTGGACCACAATGCTTTGACACTAGAATTCAATCACAAGAGGAAAGTCGGAAAGAACTCAAATATATGGAGGCTAAAGAGCATCCTACTAAAGAATGAATGTGTCAACCAGGAAATTAAAGAAGAATTAAAAAAATTCATGGAAACAAATGAAAATGAAAACACAACTGTTCAAAATCTTTGGGATGCAGCAAAGGCGGTCCTAAGAGGAAAGTATATAGCAATACAAGCCTTTCTCAAGAAATAAGAAAGGTCTCAAACACACAGCCTAACCCTACACCTAAAGGAGCTGGAGAAAGAACAGCAAATAAAACCTAAACCCAGCAGGAGAAGAGAAGTTATAAAGACCAGAGCAGAAATCAATGAAATAGAAACCAAAAGAACAGTAGATCAATGAAACTAGGAGCTGGTTCTTTGAAAGAGTTAATAAGATTGATAAACCGCTGGCCAGACTTACCAAAAAGAAAAGAGAAAGGACCCAAATAAATAAAATCATGAATGAAAGAGGAGAGATCATAACTAACACCAAATAAATACAATTATAAGAACATATTATGAGCAACTATATGCCAGCAAATTAGACAATCTGGAAGAAATGGATGCATTCCTAGAGATGTATAAACTACCAAAACTGAACCAAGAAGAAATAGAAAACCTGAACAGACGCATAACCACTAAGGAAATTGAAGCAGTAATCAAAAATCTCCCAGCAAACAAGAGCCCAGGGCCAGATGGTTTCCCAGGGGAATTCTACCAAACATTTCAAGAAGAATTAATACCTATTCTTCTGAAACTGTTCCAAAAAATAGAAATGGAAGGAAAACTTCCTAACTCACTTTGTGAGGCCAGCATTACCTTGATCCCAAAACCAGACAAAGACCCCATCAAAAAGGAGAACTACAGACCAATAGCCCTGATGAACATGGATGCAAAAATTCTCACCAAAATATTAGCCAATAGGACCCAACAGCACATCAAAAGGATTATTCACCATGACCAAGTGGGATTTATCCCTGGGCTGCAAGGTTGGTTCAACATCTGCAAATCAATCAATGTGACACAATGCATTAATAAAAGAAAGAACAAGAACCATATGATCCTCTCAATAGATGCAGAAAAAGCATTTGACAAAGTACAGCATCCTTTCTTGATTAAAACTCTTCAGAGTATAGGGATAGAGGGTACATACCTCAATATCATAAAAGCCATCTATGAAAAACCCACAGTGAATATCATTCTCAATGGGGAAAAACAGAGCTTTTCCCCTACGGTCTGGAACACGGCAGGGATGTCCACTATCACCACTGCTATTCAACATAGTACTAGAAGTCCTAGCCTCAGCAATCAGACAACGAAAAGAAATAAAAGGCACCAAATCAGCAAAGAAGAAGTCAAACTCTCACTCTTTGCAGATGATATGATACTTTATGTGGAAAACCCAGAAGACTCCACCCCAAAACTGCTAGAACTCATACAGGAATTCAGTAAAGTGGCAGGATATAAAATCAATGCACAATCAGTGGCATTTCTATACACCAAAACAAGACAGAAGAAAGAGAAATTAAGGAGTTGATCCCATTTACAATTGCACCCCAAACCATAAGATACCTAGGAATAAATCTAATCAAAGAGGCAAAGAATCTGTACTCAAAAAACTATAGAATACTCATGAAAGAAATTGAGGAAGACACAAAGAAATGGAAAAATATTCCATGCTCATGGATTGGAAGAACAAATATTGTGAAACTGTCTATGCTACCTAGAGCAATCTACACATTTAATGCAATCCCTATCAAAATAGCTCAACTTTTTCAAAGAAATGGAAGAAATAATCCTAAAATTTGTATGGAACCAGAAAAGTCCCCAAATAGCCAGAGAAATGTTGAAAAAGAAAAGCAAAGTTGGTGGCATCACAATTCCGGACTTCAAGCTCTATTACAAAGCTGTAATCATCAAAACAGTATGGTACTGGCACAAAAACAGACACATAGATCAATGGAACAGAATAGAGAGCCCAGAAATGGACCCTCAACTCTATGGTCAACTAATCTTCGACAAAGCAGGAAAGAATGTCCAGTGGAAAAAAAGACAGTCTCTTCAACAAATGGTGTTGGGAAAATTGGACAGCCACATGCAGAAGAATGAAACTGGACCATTTCCTTACACCACACCCAAAAATAGACTCAAAATGGATGAAAGATCTAAATGTGAGACAGGAGTCCATCAAAATCCTTGAGGAGAACACAGGCAGAAACCTCTTCGACCTCAGCCACAGCAACTTCTTCTTAGACACATCACCAAAGGCAAAGGATGCAGGGGCAAAAATGAGCTATTGGGACTTCATCAAGATAAAAAGCTTTTGCACAGCAAATGAAACGTCAATAAAACCAAAAGACAACCGACAGAATGGGAGAAGATATTTGCAAATGACATATCAGATAAAGGGCTAGTATTTAAAATCTATAAAGAACTTATCAAACTCAACACCCAAAGAACAACTAATCCAATCAGGAAATGGGCAGAAGACATGAACAGACATTTTTCCAAAGAAGACATCCAAATGGGCAACAGACACATGAAAAAGTGCTCAACATCGCTCGGCATCAGGGAAATCCAAATCAAAACCTCAATGAGATACCACCTCACACCAGTCAGAATGGCTAAAATTAACAAGTCAGGAAATGACAGATGTTGGCGAGGATGTGGAGAAAGGGGAACCCTCCTACACTGTTGGTGGGAATACAAGCTGGTGCAGCCGCTCTGGAAAACAGTATGGAGGTTCCTCAAAAAGTTGAAAATAGAGCTACCCTACGACCCAGCAATTGCACTACTGGGTATTTTCCCCAAAGATACAAATGTAGTGATCTGAAGGGGTACATGCACCCCAAAGTTTATAGCAGCAATGTCCACAATAGCCAAACTATGGAAAGAGCCAAGATGTCCATCAACAGATGAATGGATAAAGAAGATATGGTGTATATATATATATATATACACAATGGAATATTTTGCAGCCATCAAAAAAGGAAATCTTGCCATTTGCAATGACATGGATGGAACTAGAGGGTATTAGGCTAAGCAAAATAAGTCAATCAGAGAAAGACAAGTATCATATGATCTCACTGATATGAGGAATTTGAGAAACAAGACAGAGGACTGTAGGGGAAGGGAGGGAAAAATGAAACAAAATGAAACCAGAGAGGGAGACAAACCATAAGAGACTCTTAATCTCAGGAAACAAAGTGAGGGTTGCTGGAGTGGTTGGGGATGGGAGGGATGGGGTGGCTGGGTGATGGACATTGGGGAGGGTATGTGCTATGGTGAGCACTGTGAATTGTGTTAAGACTGATGAATCACAGACCTGTACCTCTGAAACAAATAATACATTATATGTTAAAAAAAAAAAAAAAGAAGATAGCAGGAAGGGAAAAATGAGGGGGGGAGAATCGGAGGGGGAGACTAACCATGAGAGTCTATGGACTCTGAGAAACAAACTAAGGGTTTTAGAGGGGTGAAGGGTGGGGGGATGCATTAGCCCAGTAATGGGTATTAAGGGGGGCACATATTGCATGGAGCACTGGGTGTTATACGCAAACAATGAATCATGGATCACTACATCAAAAACTAATGATGTAATGTATGGTGACTAATATGATAAAATAAAATTAGAAAACAAAACAAAACAAAACACCTCAATAATAAAAAGATGAACAATCTAACTAAAAAATGGTCAAAAGACTCAAACACCTCACCAAAGAAGATATAGAGATGGTAAGTAAGCATATGAAAAGATGTTCAATATCATATGTCATTAGAGAATTACAAATTAAAATAACAAGATACCATTGCACATTTATTACAATGACCAAAATCCAAAATACTGACAACATAAATGATGGTGAGGATGTGGAGCAACAGGGACTCTCATTTACTGCTGGTGAGGGTGTAAAATGGTATAGTCATTGAACATACTCTTACCATAAGATCTAGCTACTGCACTCCTTGGTGTTTACCCAAATGAATTGAGATCTTATATTCATGTAAATATCTGCACATGCAGCTTTATCCATAATTATTAAAATTTGGAAGCAACCAACATATCCTTCAACAGGTGAACAAATAAACTGTAGTACATCCAGACAATGGAATATTATTCAGCTCTAAAAATCAATGAGCTATCAAGCTATAAAAAGACATAGAGGAAACTTAAATGCGTATGACCAAGTGAAGAAGCCAATCTGAAAAGTCTATATGCTGTATGATTTCAACTTTGTGACATTCTGGAAAAGGCAAAACTATGGAGCCAGTAAAAACATTAGTGGTTGGGATACCTGGGTGGCTCAGTTGGTTAAGCATCTGCCTTTGGCTCAGGTCATGATCTCAGGGTCCTGGGATCGAGCCCTGCGTCGGGCTCCCTGCTCAGCGGGGAGCCTGCTCCTCCCTCTGCCTGCCGCTCCTGCTTATGCTTGCTCTCTCTCTCTCTGACATATAAATAAATAAAAACAAAACAAACAAACAAACAAAAAAACATTAGTGGTTGTCAAGAATCTGTGAGGAGAGAAGGATGAATAGTCAAGAGTCCAGGGGCTTTCTAGTGAAATTATTCTGTATGATACTATAATGATGGATATGTTTCATTACACATTTATCAAAACCCATAGACTTATAATATCAAGAATAAACTCTAGTGTAAACTGTGGACTTTGGGTGATAATGATGTGTAAATATAGGTTCATCAAATGTAACAAATATATTACTCTGGTGTAGGATGCTTGCAGTTGGAAGAGGTTGTACGTGGTTATGTGGGGGCAGCAGGTAGATGGGAAATTTCTGTACTTTTCACCCAATTTTTCTGTGAACCTAAAACTGCTCTAAAAAATAAAGTTCATTGCTTAAAAAAAAAAAACTGACTAGAGACCTGTATTCAATAAGCACAAGAAATAGCACGTTGTTTCTATTACATGTAACAGGTTCAGGGAAAAGTGGCACTCTTGCCATCACCAGTTCCTCTTTCTTGCTGATTTTCAAGGCCCCAGTCTCCAAACCTGTCTCTTCCCCCAGTAGCTCTAACAGAGGGAATTTGGAGAAAAGTCCTGAGAAATTTTAGACAAGCAATTTTCACATATGCACAATAATTTTGCTGATGTTAATGACCAGAAATTTGTCCTTTAGAGACTCTTCACTAAAAAACCTCCACAGGACCAGATGGAATTCAACAACTCAAATCAAATCATGACTGAGTGATTTAGCATTAATGTAGTCTTTGAATCTAGTCCAAATTTATTTTCCCCTGACATTGATAGAGGCCTCAAAGTATTTTTGATCCAGACCTAAATCATGGTTTACTTGTCAATTTACACGTTCTACGAGACCTGCAAATAACCTCTAACTGATCAATATTTTTTTATTGTTTGTGTAGTCACAGAAAGGCTGCGCGAATGTGTTCTACTACAATTTCATGAACTGAGCAGGAATTTGGAAGTAGGAAAGATGTTAGGGAGCATCTCATAAAACACCTTACTTTACGGGTTAGGAAACTGAGTGGCAGTGGACTCAGTGACCTGACCAGTGTGTCACAGCTAGTTAGCAGGTAACCTGAAACTAGAATCCAGTTTTCTGACTCCAGAAATAAAGAGTTCTGAGTTCACAGAATCCAAAGTGTTGGCCTCAAAAAGGAAATGTGAGAATATTTGCCGACTTAGCTTTTACCGGTTAAAATGTTGAGCAATATGGATTACTGATTTGACCAAAAAGAGTTAAGGCATCATTTCAAACCTTCTTGGGCTTGGTATTGTTTGCTTGCAGTAGCAATGCACTATAACATAACTCAAAGAAACAAAGAATTTATAGCAGGGTATGACTTAAATAGAAGCCAGCTCTATTTAGTGCACAGGTGTGTTATTAGGGAAAACACAGAGACTTTACACTTTGAGCACACTCCAGTAGAGTACTCAGTTCCTGACAAAGAGAAGTGAGGACATATGCTGAATATTTAATGACATGCTGTTTTGTGGTTTCTCCCAAACCACAATGTGAAGGTAGTATTTGTTTGTTTTCAGTGATGATTATATTTGGTGCATTATGTTCCATTTGGTATGTAATATCTACCCCGTCAAAATCGTTAGTACTCTGAGAAGAGGAATAAACAAAACGGTAGTTGTTTGTGGTCCCAGAGAAGAGAAACAGTATTTTTATCAGTGCATAAGTCAATTTTCACAGGTGGAATGCATCTTCACCAGGGACCAGCAAATCATAAATTATTCTCTGTACGTGAGCTTTCCAACGCGTCCTTTCCCTAAGATGACTTTCTTCACATGTCTGATTGTTGTTTTCACAACACCCAATTCATTGATTTACTTCCCATGTTGTAATAAAGTGGATACGAGAACTTCTGTTAAGATTTTTTTTTTTTAATTTCTGTGGAAAAGCAAGGCTGAAGGCTCCCTACCTTGAACTCTATTTAAATATTTTGAATCTACCTGCATGACATTTCTTTCTCTTGCTCAGTCCTCCAACAGCTATTCTAATTCTAACTTTTCCCCTGACAACTCCTCCATAGAAAGAACTTTGATTTTAGAACCAATACTCACCATGGAGTAGCACAAGCAAGCAGCGTATTGATTTTTTCCCCACTAATTATCGCTTGCTTCTGTGTAAGTTCATATTGGCATTTTGAAAGTGTGTTATCACATCTGAAAAATGCAATGCTAAAGGCAAACATTCCTTTCATCATTTAAGATGAAACATTATAACATTCTTTTTCGGTGTCACTGTCCCTGATATTGCTAACTATGGGGCCCTTCCCTGAGCATTCGCTCATTTCTTCACACTTCTGTATGAAGGATTTACACCAGGCATACAGAGAACTTTGAAAAACCCTTAGGTGGCAAAAATTGTATTCTATTGGCCATTGCTAAAATTTATCATTTCTCCTTCCATACATTCTTTATTTTTTTAAAGATTTTATGTATTTATTTATTTATTTGAGAGGGAGAGAGAGAGAGCACGAGCGGGGAGAGAAGCAGAGGGAGAGTGAGAGGGAGAAGCAGACTCCCCACTGAGCAGGGAGCCTGACGTGGGGCTCCATCACAGGACCCTGGGATCATGACCTGAGCCGAAGGCAGAGGCTCAGCTGACTGAGCCACCCCGGCGCCCCTCCATACACTCAGGATTATCCTGCCACTTCTCATCACTGCTGGTGAGTGTGTACACCTCACTAAAGCAGTTACACGGAGATTGTGTGCAGATACCCACAACCCAGCAAACCAAACCAGAAAAAGCACAGTTGTTTCATGAGCAGTGAGATCATTTATGTGAGAGCAATTTGTGTTTGCAGCACAAGATAGTGTAAATGTAAATCCAAGGTATCAAATTATTATTCGGTGCTGTTGAGGCATGGATGCTTGACTGGAAGCCAGGGATACTTACTTCTAGACTCAACCCTGCCACTAACCAGTTATGTAATTCTGGGAAGTGCATTTAATCTTTTTCTCTTTGTGCTTATATCTACTTGAAAATTAGTCTAACACCAAACCTATCCTGTTTTTATTATAATTTATTGTAATCATTTGCCTATGTATCTTCCTCACCTATTAACATTTTGTTCTTAAAAAAAAATTGCATGAATTCTCCATCACTCATGCGTAGCCCTATTACTGATGTGAAGAAAATGCTAAGAGAACTTCAGCTGATGAAGATATTTTACCCATCTGTGCTTCTCAGATCTTCTGGATAGTGCCTAAGTCTCCTGAGGCCTGTCTTGACTTGTTTAAGGCTCCGGGTGTAAAGCCTGGTGCCCTCTTTTTCACAACTGATTTAAAATCAGCTTCATGTAAGGAAGTGGGACGGAGGATGTAAAGTGCAGGGGATCGTTTTACAGACAAAACCTCTGTGGAAGATCAGTCACAGTCTTATCCAAGGGAGGCATTTTACATGATCGCTGTCGAAGTTTAAACGTCTGCACCCGAATCTCCCCCTGAAACAGGAGTTCTGCGCCTCCCAGCCTGCCAAATGGAGCCTGCCTTCTCTATTTCTGTCAGGCAGCTCGCCTCCCACAGCGTGAAAGCCACCACAAATCCTTCTGCCGACTATTTTCCTAATGCAGGTTTAGGGTGTGCTCTCGAGTGAGCACTATTTCTAGCTGCCCATGCCTGGAGACGGAGGGTTCCTCGGGGTCCAATGGCAGGCGCTGGTTGAAGCCCTATGTTTAGGACTCTGTCAGAATGACCTGGAGCCTATCTCCGAGTTTGGTGGAAGAGTGAGCTCTTACCACAAGCTGTGGCAGTACATGTCCCAGTGGTTTGCCCTCCCTGGTGGGCTGTTTTTGATACAAATAATGCCTGATGTTTATGACACGCTGGCTCTTCCAGGCACTTCTGTAAAGCACTGTAGGACTGTTAGTTCATTTAATCCTTTCAATAATCTTATGAGGTATATACAATTATTGTTACCACTTTTACGGATGAGGAAAGTGAAGCCCAGAGTTAAGGGACTTGTTCAGGATTGCGTATCTATTCAGCAGCTGGTCTGTGATTTAAACATAGGTGGTCATTTTCCAGAGCTTAGAGGCTTACCCCTATGCATACTGTCCAGATATATTCCCCAGGAGTATCTAATCTAATCTCTCTGATAATAATGACACCAAAATGTCATGATGAGATAATGAAGGCTCTGAAATCCCCTGCCATTTACCATGGCCTTTCACTAAAGAGACAAACTGATGGCCAAGGGCAGGGAAATGGACTCCTTCCTGTAAGTGGGCTAAAAATGGCTCATGTCTCCAACATAGGTGTCTTTGAAATGCATACATTTGGAATTGTTAGGGGACTATGGGCTTACTGAGTTCATTGCTATTTCTCACTTCTTCCCCAGAAAAGACACTAGATATGACATTATCTGACAAGTGATTTTGCTTTGAATATAGTCGCTTCTTTTGTAAAAGGCCCAATAACAGCCTAAGTCTCTTTAACTTGAGAATAGAACATCAGCACATCCCAAGGGCTCATGCGAGGGTGCATAAGTGGACTTCACTTACTAGTGTTTGGAAGACAACAGAATACCCTCTGATTTCCCTCTAAATTAGCCCCATATTGCATTGAAATAGCTAATCTCTCTTGTGACAAACTCCTTATTAGGACATTAATAAAATATAGCAATCATCATATTTGATAAATAGGTATGTTATTGAAGGGAAGAAGATGCTCATTAGTTGGCAAAGATATTTTCCACAGTAAAATTTGGGAAAGATATTCATGGTTAATTTCACATTAATGTAGGCATGCTCTAACCTTCACAAGGAGAGGATAGATGAATGATCTCTACATAAGGATATAATTTTCCCAGGCCACACCTCCAAATCACATGTCTATTTAAAATTATAAATGGGTACCTATTTTAAAACCAAGGTTCTGATCATAAGATGGAGGAGAAAAGTCTTGGGTGCAGAAGATTTTGAAGATTGGAATTATGAGATCTCTTAATGTCCATGTATCCTCGTAAGACTTACTCTGGTCCTTACTCATATCCTCATATGGTTACTCTGATTAAATCCTGACAGAGCTCTCTTCATGTATTTGTTTGTGCGGAAATGTAAACTTACAAACCTATTATATTCAATAGACATTTTTGAGCACTACTGTGTGCTAATATCTGTGGCAGAGAACATTAGCTACAAAATAGACTGAGCCGAGAAATGAGTTGATCCGTGAAACACAATTGCTTGATAGCATTCATCAGTATGCTAAAGTATGTTTAACAAAAATGGTGGTTTGGGTATGGCTGTAATTAATATTTAGATTTTTAGAAATATAGTGTTATTCTTTTTTATTTTTATAATTTTGTTTATTATATTATGTTAGTCACCATACATCACATCATTAGTTTTTGATGTAGTGTTCTGTGATCCATTGTTTTTGTATAACACCCAGTGCTCCATGCAGTATGTGCCCTCCTTAATACCCATCACCACGCTAACCCATCCTCCCACCCCCCTCCCCTCTAGAACCCTGTTTGTTTCCCCGAGTCCATAGTCTCTCATGGTTCGTCTCCCCCTCTGATTCCCCACCCCCCTTCATTTTCCCTTCCTTCTCCTAATGTCCTCCATGCTATTCCTTATATTTCACAAATAAGTGAAGTGCTGAAAGGAGTCATAAAATCAGTATATAGGGCATTTATCATCATGGCTAGGGTTATGTACGATCATGGAGAATGGAGAACAAGGGTTTGAAATATCAGCACTAGGAGGTAAAGATGATTTTATAATTATCACCTAATGTGACAGAGTGCCCCCTGAGGCCAAAATCAAACAACGGAAGGGCATGGCCGGCTCAGCTGAAGCAGAGAGGACCTAAGGGGCAGGTATAAACATGTGGAAATCTGTGATTGTGAAGGGTGACAGTTCGGACAGCATTGAGGTGAAAAGAGAAGGAGAGAGGAAAAGGAAGACAACCAAAGTGGGATGGTGAAGTTTCCCACACTATGTCCAGTTAGATGGAAATGAGGAAAGACTGATGATTCACACACAGGGGCAGCTATGACTGCAACGGAGTCCACAACTGTCCAGCTAGCTCCTGAAAGCCTCTTGAAATTCAATGAAGAACATCCGCTAAATCTGTTACTATTAGCAATATAGTATCACAAAAGATTGAGAAAGCAACAAGAGCAACTTCTAGGGGCACCTGGGTGGCTCAGTCGTTAAGCGTCTGCCTTCGGCTCAGGTCATGATCCCAGGGTCCTGGGATCGAGCCCCACATCAGGCTCCCTGCTCAGCGGGAAGCCTGCTCTCCCTCTCCCTCTCCCCCTGCTTGTGTTCCCTCTCTCGCTGTCTCTCTCTATCAAATAAATAAATAAAATCATTTAAAAAAAAAAGAGCAACTTCTAATATACATGTATTGTGAACCTGCAACAAAACTTTCAGTTAAATGAAAATGATACCCACCTTGGAGAACATTATAGTCATGTTTATAATGTCCAAAAGGAAACTCTGGGACCAGTCAAAGCCAAAGCAGATCCTCCTTTGTGCTTCCTGCCACTTCCTTTACCCAGGGTGCATTTCGATGAACAGATAAAAGCGATCTAAAAATGTCAAGGATCAATATGTGAGAGCGACACAAATCGAGGAGAATAATATCAGAAAGGCTCCAGTGCAGGATATGCTGAATCTTGTGGAAATGTTAACAATCTTTCTAAAAGGGTTTCCAGTGATCTTTTTTTAAAGCTAAGTTCAGGGCAAGAACAATAAAAAAGAGACAGGGTCAAGGCTTGGGGCAGATGGTATGATATCAACAGATGAAAGGGAAAAGACAGAATTTGGAACTCTCTTTTTATTTCTCTGTGATACAAATGGTATTCAAACTGGGACTCATAAAGTCAATGTAGTTCAGAGGACACAAAAGACCAGCTTCAGGAAGGTAATCACTGAAAATAATTTGCTACTTTGAACGGGTTTAAAGCTACAGGTATACACAAATCATATTCTCCCCGCCCCAAGATTTATTGAGAGATAATCAATTATATGTCATTGTTATAAATACCCAAGATTCTTAGAGGTATGATCACAGGGTCTCTGTAGGTAAGCTTGGAGGTTCCTAGTGTAAAGTTCAGATGCTGAGATAGGAAAATGTTGCCACTAGTTCTAAAAAGTCAGATTTTGAAGGATGGATTTGGAAATACAGATCGACGAACTTGAGGTCAATACCTGGCAAAATTCTAGCATAGATCATTAAGTAGACAGGCATCGAGCCCTTAGAAAAGCCCACCACCAGACCACTGCTGGGGGTAAGATGGACAGTGGAAGGAGGAAGAAGCTAAGGTGGACTATGGGATCTGAGGAGCTTAGCAGGCCTGAAACAAAGAAGTCAAACAGAAGGAATTAGAAAGTCATTCTGACAAGGGGCAAGAATGGAAAATAGGATACCAACCACATGCAGAGTGATGAAGCTGAGAGAGCTGAAGCCAGAGACTTCTGCCAGGAGACAGAAATAGGGCTGGAAAGAAGTTTGAGCAAGGCAAGGCCAGTGGCGATGAAACGAGCTAGATATGGCGAATGGAAGCCCGGTGCGCTAGGGCTAAACTGTCTCCTCACTGGTTCAGTGCCTCTGGAAGCTTCTGACTCAGCTGCACCCAGGCCGCTCAAGACCAGATGCTCTTTAAAGGGCTAGACACCAGGGACCTAGGTCCCCGGACCCCCATCCAGAGCACCCTCCAGATGCTTGCATTTCTTTGTGTCAAAAAACAAATCATATTTTGAAAAGAGAAAGAATTTAATTTTATTGTACTGTGAATTGCTTCAGATGCTGCCTCAGGGAAGCCCTGAGCTTACTTAGTCACCGAGCACTGAGCACTCACAAAGGATAGACACTGTTTTAGACATCACTGGAGGCAGAATAGCAGTGGTGCAGAGCAAGTCATGCTTGACTAAATGCTTTTTTTTTTTTCCTGTAACTTAAATTAAGGATGTTAGGAAAGATACAGTGTACATGCTTTCCTTAATTGATTGCAGTGAATATTGCTTATTATTTTCCACATCACTTGTTATTATGATAACTTACCCCAAATTAGCTAACTCTTGGCAAGACAGTATCAACTGCTGTAGCTCATATTTCCTATATCCGGGAAATTTTTTATTAGAAGCTCAGTAATAATAGCAGAATGAAAAAAAAAATATATATATATAATTTTTTCCCTTCTGACAGTTACATCATCCATTTTCTTCTCAGGCACCCTTTCCTCAGATTAAATTTCCCATCTACTGCCATGTATTTTTCACATCCTTATTAGGATTACCATACAATGGTGTGTAATAAAGTTGGTTAAGCATCCGACCCCTTGGTTTCGGCTCAGGTCATGATGCTTAACCAACTGAGCTACCCAGGTACCCCGATATAACACATTTTTAAATTTAATATGCTTTATTAGCATTTTCTTCATCACTTTTCAAAGTGTAGGCAATCCACACAGTAATAAATAAATATTGATTTTTATGGTATAAATACTCTCATCATAGCCAATTTCAAGCTACCAACATAAGATGGCTGGATGCAGAGTTGGAAAGACATTCGTAGTAAGTAGCACACCATTGTATGGTAATTCCATTATTCAATACAACAGATGTAAATAACCTCAAGATAATGGTAAAACAATTAGAGAGTGATGTGTTTTGAGTATCTATTACTTTTATTTTTAATATAGTTTATTTAACTGTAAATATATACAATTTAATTTTTAATAATGACTGTGCTTAACAATTGGCTCCCAAGACTCCTAAAAACTTAACAGTTGGCTCTCAGAAGCCTAGTCAAGTATCTCAAATACCCAAATTAACCTATCTAAGCTACCATTCATTCCCTTACTATTGAATGGAAATTAAAAATACTTCCTTTGTCTACCTCAGTGATTGCTGTGAGCATTACATAAAGTGACCCATTTGGTAGAATTTATAATGCCAAAGTGCTATGTAAATATATCTCAAGAAAAAAAGGAGAAATGTAGGAAGAGAAAGCAAAAAGTATGTCCTGGAAGTGCATGGTTTCAAATTAATAAATTCAAATTAATCCAACAATTTGAGAAGAATATATATATATATATATATGCCTTGCTAGAGTATAACAAAAGGAAGAGAAAAAATGAAAATTGAAGACTGTGGGGTGCAAAAGTGGCCACAATCCTTCCCACCTCCTCCCATCAAGAGGTAGAATGTGGGCTGACTAGTGACTTGCTTTGGCCAATTGAATATGGCAGAATCAATATCATGTGAGTTCTGAGCCTGGCCTTGAGAGGCTTGGCAAGCTTCCAGTAGCTGGTCTTGGAATGCTATGACTGCTATATGACCTGAAGCCAGCTGCAGATGCAAGAGGGATCCCCCAATAGAGATTAGTCAAGACTGCCCAGATCAATGTAATGGCACAGTAGAGCTAAGTCCAAAATGACTGACCTTCACCATTATGAGCTAAATAATCGGTGGTTATTTTAAGTCACTAAGAGTTGAGGCAGTTCCAATTAAAAAATGGGTAGAAGACATGAAGAGACATTTTTCCAAAGAAGACACACAGATGGCTAAAAGACACATGAAAAGATGTTCCATCATCACTCATCATCAGGGAAATGCAAATCAAAACTATAATGAGATACCACCTCACACCTGTCAGAATGGCTAAAATTAAAACACAGGAAACAACAGGTGTTGGCAAGGATGTGGAGAAAGGGGAGCCCTCTTGCACTGTTGGTGGGAATGCAGACTGGTGCACCCACTGTGGAGTTTCCCCAAAACTTAAAAATAGAACTACTCTATAATCCAGGAATCACACTACTAGGTATTTACCCAAAGAATACAAAAACAATAATTCAAAGGGATACATGCACCCCAGTGTTTATAGCAGCATTGTCTACAATAGCCAAATTATGGTGCCCAGGTGTCCATTGAATGATGAATGAATAAAGAAGAAATATATAAAATGGAATATTACTTGGCTATAAAAAAGAATGAAATCTTGCCATTTGCAATGACATGGATGGAGCTATAGAGTATTATGATAAGCGAAATCAGTCAGAGAAAGACAAATAGCATATGATTTCACTCACATGTGGAATTTAAGAAACAAAACAAATGAACAAATGGGGAAAAAAGAGAGAGAGGCGAACCAAGAAATAGACTCTTAACTCTAGAGAACAAAGTGATGGTTACCAGAGGGGAGGTGGGTTGGGGGGATGGGTGAAACAGGTGAGGGGGATTAAAAGTACAGTTATGATGAGCACAGAGTAATGTATAGAATTATAGAATCACTATATTATACACATGAAATTAATATGACACTGTATGTTAACTAACTGGAATTTAAATAAAAGCTTAAAAAAAGAGTGAGGCAGTTCATTATAGGGCAAAACCCAACATTGCCATATTCAAGGGTTCACGAGTTTATATTAGGATGTTAGTTCAAGGGTTTGTATTAAATTCTTCATATTATCTAATCTCAATCTTTATAAGTGTCCTGTGAGTACTCTTAATCATATTTAATTCTTAAGGGGCCAGAGGACTTTGTTTAGATGGATGAGACAACTATTGAGTTGAAGAGTGTATATAGGGGCATATTGATTTATGGAAAGAACATTCATAGGTGTATTAGAGTTTAAAACCATATGTGGAAAGAGCTTTGAGAAATAAGACAGGGAAGTCAATTGTTGAATAACTGATAAATGTATACTTTTGTATGTTTAAAATTTGGATCACTTGAACACATGTGGAAATATACTCCTTCATACTATCCACACTTCTATTTTAAAATAAAGATAAGAGTTTGAGAGAATCGGTTTTCATCACAAAAGTCCAAGATTGTATCTGATAGCTACTGCTAGGGACTACAAGTAAAGTAATGTTTCCTAAATACCCTTGAAGGATTTCTACTTGGCCCAAAATAACCCTCAATGTTTTTTACAGTTGGATGTCCTTTCTGAATTTCATAATGATATTTTACACTCAAGGCTCTTTGCTGGCACAAAGATTATTAATATTTATTGCATTTGACAAAGATATGCTGTAATTTCTTAACTTGAAGAAACAAATTCACAGAGAAATTCAAATCTCTCTCAACTTACACACAAACATGTAAACAGATAATGAATTGATACATGTTAAGTTAATCTTGGAATAAAAAAGAAGGAAAAAAATGTGCTATGCCTTTACTCCCAGAAACCTTGGTTCTTACTAAGAAGCTAAATAAGAAAATGCTGAATTTCAGTATTTTCTCCAATTCCCCATTGTTCTTTCCTTAAAATATCCCCATTCTCAAGTCTCAGCTTTTATATATATGTAAATGTGTATTTTCCTGTATGGGTTATAAAACAGGAAATTCTGGTAATACTCTCTGCATACAGCAAGAAATTGTTCACTGCTTGCTTACTATCATGTGTTTTACTTCCTTGTGAAGTAAAATTATTTTGAGATCAGTTGTTCAAAGCCACAGGGGAGCCAAAGGAATTATTTGCACATTTCTTTTTCAAAAGAAATTGCAGGAAATATAAAGCTCATTCTGAAGATGCAGAATTGGTCGCAGGCAAATCATGAAAAAGAGCCACATTTGTCTTTGGGGCTCTCATCTCTGGCTCTGGGCTCATTCCTTTTCTCCTCTGCTTCTTTCTCAGCATCCTCATGCTCTCTTCCCACTTTCCATGGTGGACAATGCTTCATCATATAACTCAGCAAGTATTTGCATTTTATAAAAACCAAATCCTTAAACTAAATGGACAAAATTTATAGCAAGAAATTCTCAAGTTAGTTTGGTTGGGGGTGGTGCACATGTGTAAAAAGGAGGGGTATGTGGATCAATGACATCACATTATAATACCAGTGACCTGTTTCATGTATGCAGATTTGTATCTCCAAGACTCTAAGCACTGAAATAATATTGCCCTCCCAAATAAAAATATCAAGCTATAAAACAAATGCAGGGAGTTCAACAAAGTTCTGGCTTTTCTAATAGTTTCTGCTTGAATCGGTTTTAAAATCAATAGTAAACACTTCCAAATATATGGTTTGTCATTATCTTTGAGCCTCTGCTTATCTCTGAAGATGCCTTTGGTGATTCAGCACAGCACATGTGGCTAAGATGACAAGCTTGCTTTCTAGGGACAGCTTTGGTAAGACAGCCTCTTAAAAGGCCATTCAAATGGGGGCAAAGAACTTACTTCTTTTTTGTCACTTCTGAATTGCTAAGAATTTGGAAAGATCTTTGGGATAATTTTAGCCTAAAAAATCTTTACATAAATTCATACAAAGTCAGAAAGGATGATAGCTGTGATATCATTGAAGAGGGGTGGGGAGTGGACCAGGTTGGAACGGCATCAAAAGAGGACTTTAATCTTATCTGTAATAATTTAGAATTTTTACAAAAAATATATATTTATGTTACTTGGGTACTTAAACTTAATTTCAAATGAATTCATATGGTTCAATAAGTGTCATTCAGAATTCTCTGATTTGGGTCCACCTTAATTTTTCTTGGGGTCTCAGTGTGGGTTCCCTGCACATTATCTAAACCTCTTCCTGGCATTGCTCTTTCCTCTCTCCCAGCTCCTGAGCCAAAACTATCTGCCTTATTTCTCCTGTGAGACTAGGTACTAAATTCCTAAGCTCTTGAAATGGTTTTAGAGTTGCAACTTGCTTCGTGTAGTATCTGCATTCTGAGAGTGGGGGTCCTGAACTTGGGCTCACCTATAGCCCACGTTCTTAGCATCCGTCCCCATTCTGAGACCTTCATCCACTCACCTGCTTAGTTCACCGGCTCCGTGATGAGTACCAGGGCTCTGCCCTTCTCTCGTTTGACTCTTGCCTCAAGATTGGCAATTGTCCTGTAAGCCTGACCCAGTAGCTGGAGCTTTGGTCCCGTGGACACATTTCCCCAGGAACCACTATCCACCCGTGGAGCTTCCTAGTATTCCCCACCAGTGCTGTCCTCATCACCATGGCAGCTCCATCAGCCTGCTGAGAAATCTCATTACAGCTGAGACTTCTACTATCCTGTGCTGACTCTTTGCTTGAGTCCTGAATCGAGTTGTTGAAACAGGTCAGCCGAGCCAGGAGCTGCATCCCTTCAATCCTTTGCCACATGAAAGAGGGCTCCAGAAATCTTCAGAAAGAGCAGAATATCAGGTGCAATGTCCAGTTAGAACATGGCCAAACCAGCCAGGAAGACACGAGACATGACCTGAGAGATGGCGGTGTCAAGGCTAGGTGGAGGTTATCTAATAATGGGAAGGAACGGATTGGGCCAAGTTGGGGGAGGGGGGCTCAAGACAAATCGGGCCGAGGTGGAGCGAGGCCTGGCTGCACAGCAGATTCTGCACAAAACAAACCAAGCTGATGAAAGATCAGGCCAGTAGGAGTCTTTTAAATGATTTGGGTTCAGCCTTGAGGATCTGGGTAGGGTGAGGAAAGAGCCTAAAGTGATGAGCTCCACCAGCCAAATGCCTCCCCGCTCCTTCTGCCCTATTTCACTCTGAGTCAACTACCATGACTCATGAAAAGAAAAAAAAAAAAATCCCAAAATACAGCAGTCACATCCAATGGTACCCTTCTGAGTCACCCATTCTGACATCCTGAACCATGCCAGGGGCATTTATATGAAAATGAGTCGCTTTATTTTTAAATACGTTTGGTATTATTTTCTTATTTCCAAGTAACGGTAATTGCAGAAAATTAGGAAAACGCAAACAAGTAAAATGAAGAAACAAGAACCAGCCTCAAATATACCGCTTGTATATATGTGTTGTTTAATATAAAATAATTTTGCTTCATCTTTTAAACTTTAAACCTCGTATACGTGTGATCTATCTATCTGTGGCTCAGCCATTCCAAGGTAATTTTTTTTTTAAAGATTTTATTTATTTATTTGAGACAGAGAATGAGAGAGAGCACATGAGAGGGGGGAGGGTCAGAGGGAGAAGCAGACTCCCTGCCGAGCAGGGAGCCCGATGCGGGACTCGATTCCGGGACTCCAGGATCATGACCTGAGCCGAAGGCAGTTGCTTAACCAACTGAGCCACCCAGGCGCCCCGAAGGTAATTTTTAAAGTAAGAATTAATACTTGTTTATGAGTTTATGACGCCTGTACTCACAAACTTCCTCTTGAATGCCCTATGCTTGTGATGTTCATCCTTCTTATTTCTTTGATACTCTTTATAAATTCTGGTTATTTTTCCAGCACGTGGTATATTTAGCTGCCACGATTCTCTTTAATGCTCCTTTGAATTATGTAGCCAGGGAGGCTTTTCTCCCAGTTCTCCTTTATATCCTCCTGAGCCTTGACCACACTCTGCCTCTCCCTGAGGAGTAGCTTCCAGGCATATGCTTTGCCTCCTGACTGGGATGTCAGTGACTTGGTAGAGATAGGAGTAGTGTAAAGACCTCATGGGTTGGTCTTTGTAGCAGCCATCTTTTTCTTGCATTAAAAGTTCAAATGTCAAATGTCTCTCTCCCTTTTTTCTGCTCTGACATGTTTCTCAACATCAGTTTTTTTGTTGTCATTATTAACATTTCGAACGACACCAGGTTTCTAAGAGCTCGGAGGATGAAGTACGTGTTCCAGGGTCCTCCTTGCCTCTGCTCCTCCTGAGCCATACCCATTGCTCACAGTCCTGACAGTGTTCATCCAGTTGGGTTTCTCATTTTCCCTCCCTCCCTTCTCCCTCAAGGGCTCTGGGAGCTTTATCTTCTCATTAAAGACCATCTATATCCATAAACCAAGTTTTAACGCTGAGTCCCTATAGGTGGTCTAGTCTTCCATGATTTTTGTTTTAATGCTCAGGTTTTCTGGCGCTTGCTCTTATTTACTCTTTGTCCTGAGGTAATTTTTCTCTCCTCACTATTTTATCAGAACATAAAACAGATGCCCATCAAACTCTTAGTGTAAGATTCTGTGGTATGCCACATTCAAGAATGTAGTCTGTGCTTGGTTATTATTGACACAAAAATGTTAAAATGTTTTTTACCTTTGAAAAATGTAACATGAGCATTCCTTGGAGCTGACTCACATGGTGCAGAGAGCTGTAAATTCAGTAAACATAAATTCTGTAGTCTTGTTCTCAATAATTTTCCAAGCCACTATTTGTCAATGCACATAGTTGCTTAAATGTTCTGAAATTATTCCTTAATGATTAGAGTTATAATTCCATTCCGAGCCTTTTAAAACATGTTAAATTAGCTTTTTGGATCATATGGTGCACTCTAGTGGGGTCTACTTGAATTACAAACGGTCCTGTTTCCAACTCTTTCCCACCATTTTTGAGGGGGCGGGGCATGACTTGGAGAGGCAGAAAGAAGCTAAAAAAAAAAAGCTATGACAGTTTCATGATGAAAAAAGCTGAAGAACTTTTTGAGTAAGAGAAGCATATATCTGGAAAGGACACGGAGACATGCAGTTCATTCTATTGCCTCTAATTAGCACTTCACCCAAGATAATCCAGAAGATAGATTTCTACCCTAAGCATATGTTTAAAGGAGAGAGGATGTGAACCATTCCACATAAGCATGTTATGTTCACTTTGAGAACATTTCACATAGATGTTAGACACCATTATCATCAAATATTTACAGAGCATGGCTTGTGTACATGAAATGGTACTAGATGTTATGATTAGTTTTTCCTGGGCCGCTGCATACATCATAACTTCTAACTAGCCGCTTACACATAACGATGTCTTCACTGGTCAAATAATTAATGTATGGTGATTAACATAACATAATAATAATAATAAAAAAAGAGAAACCAAAATGGAACTCTTCTAGGATGAAGCAGTACCATGACATCATGTGAAATAGCCATGTTCTGCCAATAAGTTTCAGGGATCAGGGACAGTCCAGCATGGGATATTTCTAGTTCAATTCTCTTTTAAAATAGCACATATTTGTTTCTTGGTGTTTTTTAAAGAACGGAAACACCAATAGCCAGTGCAGGTATGAGGCTGTGCAAGGATGCAAAGCAGAAAGGACTGAGGTTGGTAAGAGATCTAGATTCTAGTCTATGCTCTTTCCCTAGCCTGCTGGGAGACTAGGGAAGCCAACCACAGTCAGGGTGTCCACTTTCTCATCTATAAAGTTGGGAGGCCAGCCAAATATTACTTTATTGGTTGGCTCATGAGTTGATGCTACCTATAAGATTGTATTATTCATAAGTAGAAAGACTATTTTTCAAGGCCCTGGAAAATCTGTGGAATATTTAGGGTACATTTAACATTTATGTTAAAGTCCTGTCCTCACTTCAGAAGAAGGTCATTTTATTTTTTTATTTTTATTTTTTTCTGTGTGTACTTTCTTTTTTTTTTCTGTTGTATTTTTTTAAAATTTTATTATGTTATGTTAGTCACCATACAATACATCATTAGTTTCTGATGTAGTGATCCACGATCCATTGTTTTCATATAACACCCAGTGCTCCATGCAATATGTACCCTCCTTAATACCCATCACCGGGCTAACCCATCCCCCCAACCCCCTCCCCTCTAAAACTCTGTTTGTTTCTCGGAGTCCATAGTCTCTCATGGTTCATCTCTCCCTCCAATTTCCCTCCCTTCATTTTTCCCTTCCTTCTCCTAATGTCCTCCATGCTATTCCTTATGTTCCACAAATAAGTGAAACCATATGATAATTGACTTTCTCTGCTTGACTTATTTCACTTAGCATAATCTCCTCCAGTCCCATCCATGTTGATGTAAAAGTTGGGTATTCATCCTTTCTGATGGCTGAGTAATATTCCATTGTATATATGGACCACATCTTCTTTATCCATTCATCTGTTGAAGGGCATCTTGGCTCTTTCCACAGTTTGGCTATTGCAGACATTGCTGTTATGAACATTGGGGTGCATATGGCCCTTCTTTTCACTACATCTGTGTCTTTGGGGTAAATACCCAGGAGTGCAATTGCTGGGTCATAGGGTAGCTCTATTTTTAATTTTTTGAGGAACCTCCACACTGTTTTCCAAAGTGGTTGTACCAACTTGCATTCCCACCAACAGTGTAAGAGGGTTCCCCTTTCTCCACAACGTCTCCAACATTTGTTGTAGAAGAAGGTCATTTTAACCCTGTTAAAACTGAACACTAGATGCTGTTAACATAATGCAGGCAAATAAGGACCACAACAGAATGTTCTTTGAGTGTTCCCTTTTGCTTATGATGTTTATATTCTTTTGGATCATTAGAACTCAGTAATTGATGGTGGGTTTATGGTACTCATAATAAGAATGAATGCCTAATTGCAATATAGGTGCTTTTGTTTTTGATAAGTAAATACAGATAGATTCTGTCAGGGTCCTTATTATACCTTCAGGTTAGCATGGGAAATCATTGTCCACTTGTTTTTCTCATTATTAATACTGTGTTAAATATATATTACATATAACATAAGTATATGTGGATTTAAATATATCTATACACCTAAGGTTTTTTATTAAGCCATACTAAAATATATGTAAATTCTAACAATTTCCAATTCTTACTTAAAATTCATACAAGAGATATCTTCTGCTGAATGGAGCAATGTTGGGGTATGAAAACATCCTTGGGAAATGATTAAGTCCATCTCTTTGCCCATAGCTAAACTTACTTACCACATTATCTGGGCAGAAAGAGAATATTGATCTGTTTTAAAATTTCCCTTTCCAGTAGGTCCCCCAGTCCTCCTGAGTAGTGCTAACATTCCTGTGTTGAACTGTCTCTACGAACCCCACCCTCCAGTCCAGGATACAATATTAAAAAACACTGTGGAAGGCTGAAAAACCAAATAACACAGAGTACATAATTTATCCTACAAATAACACACATATTTCCATTCTGGTTTGCTTTTACCTCACCATGCTACTACCTAGGTGCATTTCAATCATAACTTCACCCTTCAGTCATTGTTTAAATAATAGCTATTTGTACTTAATAAGCTCTGGGCAGTATGTAAATGCTAGGATCATACTCTGGTGATTCCTTATTTCTTTTTTGGTTTTATTAACGTCTGTAACTTCACAAAATGAGCTCTGTGGTTAACTTCCCGATACTAAGCTAAATGGTTGATTTAGTCAATATAGTGCCCGATAGCGTGTAATCAAAATTTAAATAAAATTTAATTCAAGAAAAAAGTCAGTTAAGAAAAAAGAAAACAATGCTATCTAAATTATACGCGTTCACATGAAATCAAGTATGTTGCTATAGGGTAACATAATTTTTATTAGTTTCTGGTATACACAGAAAACAAATTCCGAAAAATCATTAAAAATACTGAAATATTGTTTACCTGAGATTAGTAAAGTGCCCACCCCCAATGCTAATAAAATGCACAAGCTATGTAGCATTCAGCTTACTATAGAAGCTTTAATCATCTGCATGGCAGTTCTATCTTAAGGCACAAGCCAAGAGCAATTGAAGAATTTGCCATATAGACACCCAGATCAAGTTTCTACATTTAATTAGCTGCAAATAGACTCTATATTTAGATCACTTCTCAGAGCAGTACTTTAGTTATTATCTCTAACTTATAAAAAATATAATGGTGGAAATGAATCATTTTAAACTGATAAGCTTTCAAAAATACCCTAATTGACAAATTCATGCTAAAAATGGATACTATATAGATTAGCACAGGAAACAAAATACTATATGATGATTCAATCATCCAGAAATTCACAGGTACTCCATCTTAGGGGAAGAATTGGTCTTAATCCAATAACAATTACCTCCTATAAATTTCTTGCCTGTCATAGGCCACTTCCTATCATTTAGGTGTTCAGACTCTGTAAATAAAAGCGTGGTTAGAACTGTCACACTATGGCATCCTGGTTGACATTTGACCTGGCTAACCCAATAAAATTTAAGCACAGATTTTTAAGCTGTCTTTTCTATAAATGCTAAACAACCCCCAAAGGCTAATTACCTCCACTGTCATGAAATATTCTAATATCAAATGCATGAAGCACTAAAGCAACTTTGTAGAGGTGGAAGCATTTCATATAATGGAAGACCTTGGAGGGAATATATTATAAAGAACAGAAATTCTCATTTGAAAAGGGCATGCATTTGCTTGAGCTGTTTTCTTCCTGTTACATAAGGACCTGGGAGTCAGCCAGTGGACATCTTGCCACAGAGAATTGACAGATGCCTACTGAGTAAAAGTGGAAACAAGCCAGGGAGTCCAAATTGGCACACTTCATATTGACTATGGACAAAACATTTGCTTTATGAAAGATATGAACCAGTTTTTCAGTTTTGACATAATTCTTAAAGTTTATAAACACATTTATTGCCTCCTTCTCTGAGGCTTCTTAGTAACAATTCATATATTCATGTTTATCAAATGCAATGGTGTTATATTTCATTATAGACCAGAAAATAAACTGCAATAAGGGATGTGCCCAGAAACATCAAATATTTCAATATTACAGGCATCTGCTGTTGCTTTTGAGATGGTGTTAGAAACCTATGTATTTTCATGAAAGTTATCAGTTAGTAAAAGTAGTAGGAACAAAACCCAAAAGTTTTTCTACAAATAATCATTACCCCACAGCACTCCATTGTATTGGTGTACTTGGTGTTTAAAACCCCAATCTTATTCTAGTTGTCCACATTTCCAGTTCACCATGCAGTATAATGGAAAAGGTGTGGGCTCTGAAATTTGACAGATCTGCCTCTAAACCCAGCTCTCCTACTTCCTAGCAGAATGACTTCAGAAACTGAGCCTCAGTTCCATCATTTAGACAATAAATAAGTACTATTTCATTTGAATGGTTGTTATGAGGATGAAATCAGGAAATGTGCTATTTGTTGCACTTAGTGAGTAGGTGTGAAATCACTGTTGCTTGACTTCAAATTCACCCTACCCCCTCAAAACAACAAAAACAATAAAACCTGGGCCCATCATGAGTGTATCGTGGTTTCAGGTGGTATGAAGCTTAAGAATACAAAATTAGTTTTAAAAATACATTTGTATGTAAAAGGAGAAAATAAATCATAACCTATTACAAATTTCTAAAAAGCTGATCTAAAAATCCAGATCAAACATCACACTCTGATTGCTTCCTTGTAGGACAACAATTTTGTAATGGCATTTTTGTATATTGAGAAAAGTAAAAGAATTTATATTTTCTTTTAGCATTGTTGATTGACCTTTGTTTTTTATATTCTATCTAGTCTAAGGAAGTTTCTTTTTTAGGGCCATAACTCATTATTGACAATGGCATGTTATATTTTAGAATCGTTGCCAATTTTAGAAAAATTTTCATCAAGTTTCTTTCATATGTAAGTTGCAAGATTTGGGGGAATTTCTAACTTCCCTAAGTGACAAATTTTAAACACCCTTTAAACTGGCAACACTTGACCAATTTTTTGCTGATTGTCTTCATGTGATGTTCGGTAGACTGGACAGAAGCTATTTCTCGAAGCTATTCTTACACCTGGTCGACCGGCAACAATTTAACTGTCCCAGCTGTGACTTTGTAACCCATGATTTCAATAAATCCAAACTAAAAGTATTTCCAATTCAACTTCCCCTCAACTGCATCTCAGACTGAGGAGGGGAAGTTAAAGTGGAAAGGAAGTGGTCTTCTAACCAATTGCAGTTAAAATATCTTACTCTTGCAAAATTTACAAAACATATGACCACAGGAGTCATTGCTAGGGCTCCTCCCAGGGTCTTAGAAGGGGTCCATGTAAGCGAGGGGCCCTGAAACTTAAACTTCATTACCTTCACCTAACATTCACCTCTACTTTTCATGTTTTTTCATCTTTTCTCTTCCTTTCCTGCTCTTGCTCCGGCCACCTCTTTCTTTGTCTCCTTTGTTGCTTCAGCTTCCTGTGTTCTGACACTGAGCTCTATGCCTACATTGAAATTGCTCTCTCGGGGCGCCTGGGTGGCTTAGTCGTTAAGCGTCTGCCTTCGGCTCAGGTCATGATCCCAGGGTCCTGGGATCGAGCCCTGCATCGGGCTCCCCACTCGGCGGGAAGCCTGCTTCTCTCTCTCCCACACCCCAGCTTGTGTTCCTGCTCTCACTAACTCTCTCTCTCTCTCTGTCAAATAAATAAATAAAATCTTAAAAAAAAAAAAGAAAGAAATTGCTCTCTCGAATGTGATAGCATTCCATAGCTTTTCCTTTATTCTGATCAGACTTGCTCTTAACAGCATTGCAGGCTATCGCTCACGTGTTCCTTGAAATGCTCCCTTCCTGTATGTTTTTGGTGACTCCTCCCTTCCCTGTTTGTTCTCCCCCCAAGCAGTCTTTGTTTCCTGCCCTATTCTGCCTTGTCTTCTCTCACCTCCCACATTATAGGGATCCTTAGAGCCCTACTCATCTCTCTGTGAACTCCAGAGAGAACCCTCGGCTCTCGCGGTTCCAGGTGGAACCTCTTCAAGAGTCATTTCTAAATCTCTGACTCCTGTCTTACCTTTTTGGTAATGTTACAGTTTCATTTTTCCACCCACCCCATGGACAGGTCTTTTGAGACCTTGAAATCGAATGTCCAAAACCTATCTCAACCTCACCTTTCCTAAACTGACCCCACGTTGGTCTAAAGGATATAAATTTTGGAGTAATTCTTGACAAGACCCTTTTTGCCACATTTTACATATCAGGCTGTCCTTACAATGATTCACTGAAAATGTCCCCTTATCTATTTTTCAGTATAAATTCTCATTTCCCTCCATTTATAAGCTTTGAAACTAACCCCCAATGGTATGCTTTGAGTAGCCAAATATTACCTACCTTTCAGAGATTAGCTCATGACCCACATCTTCCACAAACTCTTCCTCAGTTTTTCCATTAACATTTATTTTATCCACGTGGCAAAATCCTTCTCTGAACCGGGTCTAATTTTGGTTCTTCTAATTTAAAGAATGAGACAGAGTTTAAGGGCTCTGAGAAAGCTTGAGGCCAGTGAATTTCTCTGCCATCCCTTTATTTATTCCTCTACTGAGAACAATATTTATATGGCATCTTGATATTATCCATACAGGTTTTGATACTCTGTTGGTGAGCATTTTCCCCCAAATGACCAAGCATATTTGACCCTTTATTTTTGGGGGTGAGGAAATAAAGTTATATGCACATCCAAGTTATTCCTTCACCAGAGATGGTGTCCTCACTATCTTTCTTTCCTCTTATGTGACACAATGATAGGCCATTGTGCTACAAATCTAATTCCACGTCCTTGTACGAGGAAGGTTCAATGGGTAGGTCCCTCTATTCTCTAAAAGTGACAGTAAAACAGCCAAGAGAAACTGATTTTCCGTTTGCTATAGTTCGTGGAATTTATCTTCCTGGAAAGGCCCTCAGAGATCCCCGCAATAAAGAACAATCACAATCAACTAATTCCATTCCTTTCCCACTAGTGAGGAAAAAGAGTCAGTTGTATGGCTGACATGGGCTTCAGGGCCATGCAGGGGAAATTGACCAAGTATCTTTCAGAACTCAGCTGTATCACTCTTCTCTGAATTTCTACTCCACTTCTAATCTGTATTTTTGGGAAGGTGGGAAAGGGAATGTGGGAGAAGCAATGTACTCCTGATACTCCACAGGGATTTAGTACCAACAACAGAATTTTTAGAAATGATTTCTTTATGGAGGCCTCACACATCAACCCACAAACTGAGGGATGATAAGAAACCCTTTAATATTTGGGTTCAAGCCTCAGTGGGGGCAGGGATTTAGAGTTTTAACGTAGGATGCCATCTGTATTACCTAATTATTTATTGACCTCTAATCATGTGTTATGTCCCAAAAGATCCTAAGCTTACAAAGGGTTGGAAATGTCTCCTCCTCCTCTTTCCATTTTGAATTCCCAGACAGTGCTCATTAAATAATGGATCCTCAGTAAATATGTGCAGTTTAAATAATTAAAAGGTTTTTTTTATAAAGTTTTTTTTTTTAAAGATTTTATTTATTTATTTAAGAGAGAGAGAGTGAACAAGCAAGAGAGCACAAGCAGGGGAGCAACAGAGGGAGAGGGAGAAGCAGGCTCCTGCTGAGCAGGGAACCCAACACAGGGCTCGACCCCAAGACCCCGAGATCATGACCTGAGCTGAAGGCAGATGCTTAACCGACTGAGACACCCAGACATCCCTAAATTTTTTTTAAACATTGAGAAAAATTCTATACATCTGTTTCTTAGAAGGGAATAGATTATGTTCAACCTTGTTTGCCTAAATAGACTTTACAAGCTTAATAACCTATTAAATTTCCAGGAACTCTTGAAACATGGGGAAAACTACTAAGATTTATGAAGATATTGACACACCCGCAATACTCCAATTGTTTGGTCCTTCATTAAGATGAGAAAATCTGTCAAACACTACCATCTGCCACCAAAGAATCAGAAGATTAAAAAAACCTCTCAAATTAAGTCAATTGATGACTCACAAAAGGGATACAAGTTGAAAAGGCAACACATTATATAATGACTAATAGAGTCTGAAACAATGGCAAAGCTGCAAGGGTAGGGGAGGAGGGGAGGCCTGATGGTGATTCCAGTTGCCATGTCACCGCCAAACTACAAGACAAGAAGATGTAGCGGGAAGATGACTAAATTAACTATTCTCTTCCCTCATTATTACCAACCTCCTGTTGCCGAGACACAGCAAAGTGTCTCCTTTCAGGAAGACTGCTTGTTGTGTTTCAATAATATGATTGTCCTTCACTTCTAGGCTAAATCTGTACTCAAAGGTGGAGAAAAAGTGAAAAGGATTGAAACGCGCTGATTTACTCACAGAAACATAGTCACCCCCTAACAGAAGTGTGATGGTCTATGATTGTTCACATTTTCTTGGGGGATAACCCAGCCCCGAACAAGAAAAATGCTCCTGGCAAGAACTGGAGGCTGACATCTCATAACCCATACCCATATCCTGATTTCACAGGTAAGGAAACTAAGGCACAGAAAGGTTAAGTAATCTGCCCAAGATACACTGGTTTCATGTCTCAACAAAAAGCTCTTCATTCTTATTATATGCTATTATTATACCACGGTGCATTTTAATGTATATTAAGGATATTCTGTTATAATAAAAATAGAATAATATGAATTAGTTATAGTTGTATTATTCAAACATCAATAAGACACAGAATTCAGTAAAAGTGAACCATTATGGGGCGCCTGGGTGGCTCAGTAGGTTGAACATCTGACTCTTGATTTTGGCTCAGTCATCATTTCAGGGTTGTGAGATCTTGAGCCCCGTGTCAGGCTCCAAACTCAGCGTGGAGTCTGCTTGAGATTCTCTCTCTCCCTCTGCCTCTCCCCCATTCCCCACTCGTGCACACACTCTCTCTTTCTCTCTCTCTCTAAATAAATAAAATTTGGGTGTTCTTTTTTTAAATCTTTTTAAAGATTTTACTTATTTATTTGAGACTGAGAGGGAAAGAAAGAGAGCTTGAGTGGTGGGGAGGCACAGGGGGAAAGGGAGAAGAGGCTTCCCACTGAGTAAGGGAATCAGATGTGGGGCTCGATCCCAGGACCCTGAGATCATGACCTGAGCCAAAGGCAGACGCTTAACTGACTGAGCCACCCAGGCATTCCTGGATGTTCTTTCAAAAAAAAAAAAAAAACGAACCATTATAATTACTTCGGTTTTTTCTAAAGATTTATTTATTTATTTGAGAGAGAGAGTGCACCTGTGCAAGTAAATTGGGGGAGGGGTGGAAGGAAAGAGAGAGAGAGAGAATCTTCAAGCAGACTCCCCTTTGAGTGTGGAGCCTGACATTGCCCATCCCAGGACCCTGAGATCATGACCTGAGCTGATTCAAGAGTCAGCCGCTTACCCGACTCGGCCACCCAGGCGCCCCAAATTACTTCAATTTTAATAAGAGAAACTGAAGCATAAGTAAACTATAACTGAGAGTCAGTGTAAAATAATGGCATCCTAACATATACACTAGTTCCCCCTTATTTGTGGTGGTTATGTTCTAAGACGCCAACTGGATGCCTGAAACCGTGGTTAGTACTGAGCCCTATATATGCTATATTTTTTCCTATACATATCTATGATAAAGTTTAATTCATAAATTAGGCACAGTAAGAGATTAACAACAATAACTAGTAATAAAATAGAACAGTTATAGCAATATACTGTAATAAAAGTTATGTAAATGTGGTCTTTCTCTCAAAATATCTTATTGTACTGTACTCACGCTTCTTATGACGATGTGACATGATAAAATGCCTATGTGTTGAGATGAAGTGAGGTGAGTGACACCTGGGTTATGACGTAGCGTTAGGCTACTATTGGCCTTCTGATGATAAGTCAGAAGGATCATCTGTTTCCGGATGGCGATTGACCCTGGGTAACTGAAACCATGGAAATCGAAATCATGGGTAAGGCCGGACTATTGTATCCTGCTTTGTCTCTCAGGTGATCTCAGATTGTATAGAGTTTTACAATCAAGTGAAAAACCTTAAAATACTTATGGATTTATCCATTTTTAACTTTAACTCATTTAAAAAGAAAAAGGGAAAGCAGTAACTACACTTGCTGTGAGCACAGCATAATGCAGAGAGTTGTGGAATCACTTTGTTGTACACCTGAAACTAATGTCACGTTTGTGTCAACTAGACTTCAATTTTAAAAAAAAGGGAAAAGGAAATAAAACATTTGAACATTTATATTCTATTATTCCCAGAAATTCAAATCTAAAAATTTCATTTAGCACCTCAATTCAGAAAGTCTTGAAAGGTTATATAAGATTCACATCTGTAAAGTGCTTAGGAACATCTGGCACAAGTTATCTTTAAACAATTATTTATTTATTTATTTATTTTACAGAGAGAAAGAGAGAGAGAGAGAACACAAGTAGGCAGAGCAACAGGCAGAGAGAGAGGGAGAAGCAGGCTCCCTGCTGAGCAGGGAGCCCCATGCGGGGCTCGATCCCAGGACCCAGTCTACTTAACCAATTGAGCCACCCAGGTGCCCCAAAAGATTTGCTTTTAAATAAAACTCATATATTATAAGCCAGATTTGCAATAATCTCCAATCTTAGTTTGGCCTCCCACAGGAGCAGACCATAAGATAAGAATTTAAGTGCAGATAGTTTGTTAGGAGAAAGTTGTGACCAGAGGAGAGAGGGGACTTGAGACAGGGCAGGAAGGCAGCCAGTGCAGGGTGGGTGCATTAGGAAGCAGCCGTCTCCAGGGATGAGTGGAACCTAATCCCACCAGGGAAATCCTGATCATGCACCCCAGAAGGATGAGGAGGTTGGGACATTTACACACCTACTCCCATGAGTCATTGAATGAGGGCTGCTCTGGGGAGGGGCCACATCTCCGCCCTTCCTCAGGCCCTCCGTACGGGGAGGCACAGTGGTCTCCGAGAGCAAGTCCTTGGTGCAGCGTGGGCAACCGGCAGTCCAGCCAGTGTGCAGCACCAGCACCTGCCCCCCCGCTCCCACCCCCCCGCTCCATTCCACCTTTCACTCAGAAGGACATTTGTTTGTCTACAGATCTTTATATCCACACAGCACTTACTCTTGGAAATAATAAAAGATCAACTTATCCCACAAACTCCCAGCATGTGGGTTTGCGTGAGGGCTCCACAGAAGCAAATGCCCAGTGAGAAGATCCAGGCTCCCTGCTTGAAGCTGCTCTGATGATCAAGCACACAATGTCTTGGGTGGAATCATAGAGTATGGGTTAGTGGGAAGAGAGACGAGGACAAGAAGCCAAATCTACTGAGTGTATATCACGGATCTAGGGTATCAAGCTGTCCTCTAGCAAGACTCTCTCCCTCCCAGTCCCAGGAGTAAAATGAGAGTTATTGTTGGGTCTTATGGTCACCCTTCTTACTTTCTCTAGTCATGAAACCCTAACATTCTGTGCGCCTCATAAATCCTTAATTTATGAGGCAAGGAGGTTTGTTGTCCAGAGAGAGATCAAGTGGTTTATCCTTGGTTCGAGACTGAGTTAATGGTTCAACTAGAGCTGGGACTGATTCCCCATGATCAAGGAGATGGCGGGATTCTGAGTAGGAAATCTGCTCTAACTCACCCACTCTCCTCTAAGGTGTACATATATTCCATTCTCACCCACCCTCTAATTTGTCTCATTCTTTTCTTTCTTTCACATAAAGCTTCCCAAATTGGCCAAATGGCCAAATGACCAGATAGATGTTTTTCTTCTTAGTGTTCTCACTTCATGGTGGCTATAGGTTATGACTTGCATGCCCTTTTTTAGGAATTAAAAAAGTGAGGCAATGAGATAAACTCATGGGATTAGAAGATGCAAAGAACATTTCTATCTGCTTGTACCATTTTTATTCAGCTGTATATCCACATAAATAGGAAAATGGATTTATTTGTGTGTCTTATAATTTGCCCCAGTTCTTCCCATATTAAACTTTTCCTTAGAATACTCTGATGTTTTGTCCTGAAACATCCTCATTCATTAACCAAACACTAATAATCAAAATTATTTAACCTTGAAAAATTAATTAAAAGGATTTACCAAGTTGGGAGAAAAAACATTCAAGAAAGAAATGTCATGTTTTAACAAGAAAAGGTGATAAAAAGTGGGAAATCACATGCTCAAGTGAAGTGTGATTTTCACCCTCTTGGATGCATGGCAGGATCGCTTAAAAGAGGAAAAAAAAAGGATCAACTATGTGATTTATATTTCCACGTTGAAATTTGTCCCTAGCCTGAAATCAGATCTCTGTGTTTACTCAGCCATATGATGGAATCACATTACTCCTCTGGCTCATGACTCACAAGAAACACTGGATGATTTTTAAACAGAAAAGAAAGCATAATACTCTTTTCTGAACATCCTGAGATATAAGGAGATAAAAGAAGGATAGAAAATGTCTTCCCACAGTCACCACTTGATAATCCTCGTCAAGTTCTGAAGACAGCAGAAATATTGACATTTTTCTCTGGTCTATGCAATGTGAAGTATGAAAAGATGCCGTTATGTTGTAAGTGGATTTGTTAGGATGTTTTCTTCTTGGCTATAACTCCGGGGTGTGTGTGTGTGTGTGTGTGTGTGTGTGTGTGTGTGTGAAAGAGAAAGGCAGGGGCATAGGACTGGGAAACCAAAACTTACAAATATCACTAGGTTTCTTATGCATTTCTCTTTTACATCTTCAGAGAGAAACATCATGAAGGTCTACAGTATAAAAACATATAGATTATAATGGCAGAATAACATACATTTCTGTAAAATATATGTATATATATATATATTTTGTAGAATACAACATATGCATACTACTGTGTTTTAAGTGCATCAAGAATACTGGTATGCAGCAAACATTGACTGGATTTAGGGTTGCCAAGAAAATTCTGCCAGTTTAGGGTTTATTTATTTACTGTGCTTGGTTATTTAGTTGACGCTGTTTCAATTATTCATATAATGCTCTTGCTAATTTGATCTATAAAAATGTCTCTTTGTCTCTAGTCTGATGGACACTGGCTCTTAGGTATGTACTTAAAATAGAGATTGTATTTTATTTATACTTAAGCATGCTGTTCCTATAAAATGCTTTAACATTCAAGTCAGACAAAAGGATGAGCACCAAATCTTGATTTCCTAGTGAACATTCATGTCCTTCTTTTACATCCTAAACTGGAACTTGAGACTCAAGGAGTATGTAGGGAATTCAGCTCCTTAAATATGAATAAAAAATTATGAAAAGATAATATCAACTTTATAGACATTCGCAAATGCCAGAAACATCTGGGAATAGTGGCAAATTACCTTAACTATTTCTAACAATGATCCACTTAGGTGGAAATTTTAATTAATGCCAGGAGAAAAAAGAACAAAAGTATGAGGTTATTCTGGCACTATGTAGCGACATTCTGATCTGCAAGTAGAAAATGTAGCATGCTCTTATCCTATACAAATACGATCTCCTGAACCTATAGAACAGAGCGATCCAGTAGAACTATGTGCAGTGGTGGAAATGTTCTACAACTGCTTTGTGCATCACAGTAGCCATTATGTACATGTGGCACCAGAAATGTAGCTGGTGCAATGGAGAGACTGAATTTTAAATTCTGTTTAATTTTAATTAATTTAAATTAAAATAGCCACAGGTGGCTAGTGGCTACCATATCATACAATATAATTCTAGGAGAAAAAGCTCATTTTTCAGCCTCAGAGAAAAATCATGGGGGTAGCAGAAATGAGATAAAATTAGAGATTTTGCTGACATCAATGGACGTGGAGAAAATATTTGTAAGAGACACATCTGATAAAGAATTGTTACCGAAGGGGCTCCTGGGTGGCTCAGTCGTTAAGCGTCTGCCTTCGGCTCGGGTCATGATCCCAGGGTCCTGGGATTGAGCCCACATCAGGCTCCCTGCTCAGCGGGAAGCCTGCTTCTCCCTCTCCCACTCCCCCTGCTTGTGTTCCCTCTCTCGCTGTCTCTCTATCTGTCAGATAAATAAATAAAAACTTAAAAAAAATTGTTACCGAAAATATACAGAGAACTCTTAAAACTCAACAATAAGGACACAAACAACCAGACTAAATGAAAAAAATGGGCCAAAGACTTTAACAGACACCTCATGAGAAATGGTATAGAGATGGCAAGTAAGCATATGAAAAGATACTCTACATCATATGTTAGCAGGGAAATGCAAATTAAAACAATAGTGAGATGCCACACACATCTATTAGAGTGGTCAAAAATTCAGAACACAGACAACACCAAATGCTGGCGAGGATGAGGAACAACAGGAACTCTCATTCACTACTAGTGGGGATTATCAAAATGGTACAACCACTTTGGAAGACAATTTGGCAGTTTCTTACAAAGCTAAACATACTCTTACCATATGATCCAGTAGTAGTACAGCTTGGTATTTTCCCAAAGGAGTTGAAAACTTCCATCCACACAAAAACCTGCACACAGATATTTACAGCAGCTCTATTCATAATAGCCAAAACTTGGAAGCAACCAAGATGTCCTTCAGTAAGTGAATGGATAAAATCAATGGGCATAATCTGAAAATATATTAAATTTTAAAGTAGGATCTAACTCTAAAGGTTTGGAGATCCTTTTAAAAACATTTTTTTTTCAGTTCAGCTTTGATTTCTCTAAGACTTCTATCTCAGCTAAAGATTCTTTGAAACTCTCTCCTTTTATAGAGTTCTTTGGCACTCAATCAATTCTACTTCTACTCTTCTATTCCTTCTCAGTCTCCATTTCTGGTTCCTTGGTTCCTCTTTTTTATATGCTTCCCATCTGGGGCTTTATGCCCTGAGTCCTTAAGACTTCCCTTGTGGGGGGAAAAAGACTCTTCCCTTGATATCAGCTTGTTCTACTCAGTTTCTTCATTCACTTTTCACTCCCATAACTATGTTTTTGATTCCCAAACCAGCTTTTTGAGCCACAGACTTCACATTAGGCTACTTTATCCTAGCTACTAATTTTTTTTCTGCCTGAATGTTACAAACCTGACATCGGAGGATTTGGTTCAAAAACCTCTAATAATTTCTGACACTATTAGGCTCCAGGTCTATCATATTATACCCCAATTGATCTTGTCATTGACCTTTTTCCACATCTCACCTTCTGTGGATGGTAACACTATTCTTCCACTCTTAAGACTAGAAATACTGCTGTTTATAACATTATCTTTTCATTCATCCCCTGAAAGCAATTCAGTAACAAATCAGTCCCTCAAAATACCAATTCTTCCTCTGTAAATGTGTCTCATACTCCACCTGCTCTTCCTACAGGCCAGGCTGGAGGCTCAGGGTTCTAAGAGCTAAGGCAGCCTGGCCATGAGAATGAGAAGGGGGTTGGCCATGACTGTGTGATCAAAGCACAGGGCACTTGGGGTTCATGTTCCATGAATCAATGAGAGGTCAAGGCAGCAAGTCTATGGGAGAAGATTAACAACAATGAGAAACATGGGGAAGGTGTTATAGTGCAGGACCTATAAGACAGAGTAAGCAGGTTTGAAAGACAATGTCCAGAAAGAGTTCTAGAAACAACTGGATCTAAGGCAAAGGAACTTTTATGAATTTCTGTTAATGAATTCGGGGACAGGAAGGGAGCTGCTAAGATTAAAGAGCCTACTAGACTGGCTTCTTTCTTTTCCCTGATACACCACCCTAATCTAAGCCCTAATACCCATATTATTACTTAATTACTTTATTACTGTTTTGTCTTAATTGTGTTACCTTTGGCAAGTTAGGAACCTCTCAGGGCCTCAGATCTTCATCTGTTAAAGTATTCACACCTATCTCATAGAGTTATGTGAGGATTAAATGTAGAACCCTTAGAACAGAGTCTGGCACCTAATAAATGCTAAATCATTGGCTATTGTTATTATAGTGTTATATTAATATTATTATTTCAAAACAGTTTTTTGACTGGTCCATCTATCCCCAGTCTCTATCACCTCCATCCCATCCTGCATTCAGTTTTGTAATCATTTTCTTCATGGTACTTCGTGTGGCCTTCCGTGGTTCCCAAATTACCTGATGGTCAGGCCCAAACTCCTCTGTCTATCATAACCTTCAATAATTGAGCCTCTCCCACTCAACATGACATCTCTTTGCACCCAGTGCTTTACCTCTCCTTTTTCCAGCATGACCTACTTCTTGTCTCCTACGGAAATCATGACCTTTCATACCACCTCACCTTTTTTTATGTTGCTCTCCCTCTCTAGAAGGATCTCCTTTCTTACCTTCTACTTGTCTCAGTTCTAACCACTTTCAGGGCCTAGCTCAAGTTGTATCTCGTCTACTATAACAGAAGTATTTTCTGTTGTACTTTTCCATAGTGTATGCCTAATAACATCAAGCAGAACACCTGGCACAATAGTAAGTGTTTGATAAATATTTCTATCTTAGTTATCCTTGCTCTAGTGCTCAATATCATAGATTTTATTTTATTTTAAAGATTTTATTTATTGATTTGAGAGTGAGAGAGAGAGACAGAGAGAGCACAGACAAGGGGAGAGGCAGAGCCAGAGGGAGAAGCAGGCTCCCTGAGCTGGGAGCCCAACATGGGGTTTGATCCCAGGACCTGGAGATCATGACCTGAGCCAAAGGCAGACACTTAATATCTGAGCCACCCAGGCACCCCAACATTGTAGATTTTAGAACTTTCTATTGTTTGAGTGATAGTTTATGAATATACATTGTATCAATTTAGAAAGCCTTCGGTTTTATGCCATAGAAGATCACATTAATGGAAGGTTAAACTCTAAGGATATTTATTGTGTGTTTCCAAAGTTTCATCAACAAGTCAAAAAACCCTTTGGTTTCACCATTCTCAGACTGTTGGATTTTCATCTATGTGCTTTTTGCTTCACCATCACAAGATGGCTGCTGTAGCTCCAGGCATTTCATCTTCACATGAGTGTCCCAAGGTTAGAAGAAAGTACCAATGGCAAGTGTGTCATCCCTCATTAGAGAAGCTAGAAAAAAAAAAGTGTTTTGGGAAAGGAGAAAAGGGATGCCAAAATTGGCTTAAATAATTCATCACTTGGGGCAAGGCACATTGCTACTCAAACAAAACTGGAGTTCTGCTGTGAAAAAGAAAGAAATGCCTCTTGAGTAGGCATTGTGGTTAGTGTCTGCCCTTCTTTTGTATTTTTGTTCTCTACTGTTGTCTCCGACAGAAATAACGTCTTTATTCCCCAGGGTGCACAGTATGGTCTTGAAAACAGAGCAGCCACACAGCCAGTTAATTGTTTGATTGTTGAATCTGTAACTGCTGTTCAGGGCATTCCCTAAGCCCTCACCTTCTGCCTTTTTTTGGATCCATTTCAGAGTCCCAAGCAGCTACCTATTTTGAAAGTAAGAAAGGTTCAACAAGCACAGTGTGAGCTACTAGACACATAAATTTAACATGCTTTTATGGATTCCTGCAGAAGCTCAGAAGCCAAAATACAAATTTTGAGAAGTTTTTTTGTTGCTCTCTGCCTGATGTAAACATTATGTGCTTAGCTGAGCTGGAAGTCCTTTAATTATCTTTTCAGGAAGCCTTGCTGAGAGTGTAGATCCGAAAGCGACCAACCAGAGCAGCCTCCTGACAGCCCATGCTCTAAAACAGGAGTCAACTCCAAATAATAGTCCCTTTCCTGCACATGATTGTATTTATCTGAGCACAAAGTAATTAACGTCTCCAGCAAATAAAGTCTCTGATTGCATCATATGGTCTCAGCAACTCTCAGGTCGCCACCCATCTGGTTGCATTGATTTTGCCATTTGCCAGCATGTGGGTTTGTGTGTGTGTAATCGGGGGGTGAGTGGCGGGGTGGGGGGAGTGGAGGACCATCGGGTGTTTGGAGTAACACGTTACCACATGTGCATGCTTAGGTTTGTAACATGGACCCAGTCCCTCCATCCCTCTGCTCAAGTAAGAAAGGGACAGATGCTCCTGGTCACATCACTCTTGGATTTAAACTCTGATACTGTTCTTTGCTCACTACCTCTGGAGAGCATCACAGGTTAGAAGAGATATACGTTTTATGATTAATTGGATGAAAAGCTATAGCCTAGCAAATTCCTCAGCTCAGAAAGAAAAATTCTACAGATCAGGGAAATAACGGCTGCACTGATTTTAAGCCATCGGGGAGAATGATACGTAGAAAGAGGAAAACAGATTGCTAAATAGACTCCGTCTACAAATGTATTCCTATATTATGCATATGCAGATTAATTTGCACACATGGCCTAAATATTGCAGTGGAAAGTGAAAAATTCCAAATGTTACCAGATTATTTGGTTGTATGACACTCTACACCAAGATCGTTTGGATCCAAAGTCTTCCTTTCAGTTGCTTTGAAAGTACATAAATGTGATAAACAAATCTGCATACGTGTAAGGAGAAGTGGCCCAATCTATACAAAAGTGAGTGCAGAAGCTAGGAAATATTCAGCTCAGGTTTTGGCTTGTCTGAAGTTGCTGATCAGAAAGCTGTCTTAAGATATCATTGAGTAAACATATAGATGACAGAGTAGCCATGTTACTGTAACTCATGAATGGTCATTCTGTAGATATGTTGAAACACAATAAAAGAAATATATTTTCTTTATATATATATATATAAATATATATATATATTCCACACAAGCTAAACATAGTACTTGCAACAAATATCACTTAACAACTAATAAGTGTTGTAAACTGTATTCGTTATTTCAATATGCCTCTTTGTTTAGTTTTGTTTTACACACACACACACACACACACACACAATGCCAACTCAAACTGGAATGAGCACTTGATATGCTCTCACAGGGGCTGTGATGATCTTACTTTAATAGTAACAATTAAATCCCCCAGGCTCACATGGGAGGTGTGGGGTGACTAGGAGGGGCAGAGAGGGAAATGATCAAAATGGTCCTCCACCCCACAGTGTTCAATCATGCTTGCTCTTTGCTACTGTTAGCTGGACTCATTTTCTTAGACTCGATTAGCCCCTGCTAATGTTTCCATGGACAGGGACAGAGGGCGTTTGAACAATCAGCATAGTGGTTAGAGTGGAGGTGCTGGATGGGTTGAAAGCTGGCTCCACTAGGCTATAAGTTGGGCGAGTTGCTTATCCTTTCAAAGTTGCTGTGAATTGGGGTAATAATAGTAGCTGTCTCATAGGATTAAGGGCAGAGTGAATAAAATAATCATATAAACTGTTTTATTTAAAGATTTTATTTATTTATTTGTCAGCCAGAGAGAGAGAGAGATCACGAGCAAGGGGGAGGGTAGAGGGAGAAGAAGACTTCCTGCTGAGCAGGTAGCCTGATGCAGAACTCGATCCCAGGACCCTGGGATCATGACCTGAGCCAGAGGCAGATGCTTAACCGACTGAGCCATCCAGGCGTCCCAAAATTGTTCAGCCCATTGTAAGCCATATAAATGTTTATTATTATCATTATTATTATTGTTGTTGTTGTTGTTATTATTATTTCTGTTATAACTCGGGATAAAAGAGAGGGGTATGGGAAGGGGGCCTTTTAAAATCTATTCCAGACATCATCCATTCACTCATTTCTTCCTTCAAAAGAAAAGCACCTTGATTGTCATATTGAGTGTCTATTGTATTGAGATAAGCATACTGCTTTGGGTGCAACACAAGATCCTGGTAAAATCTCACCTAGGTGAAATTTGCTTTTCAAATTTCTCACCTCCCTTTCAGCTGTCCTCCTCCAGAGTATTGTTTTCTTCCACTGCCCTGGTGATTAAGAGCCAATCACTGGAGTTCACCTTAACAGGCCAAACTGTCACCTCAGTCAGCCCCCACCAAATCTCCTGTGCAAAGTCCCATTTTTTTCAGATGCTTTTTTGGTAACTGCCTTAATTCTTGCTAAGATGTTAAATCTTCTGATCTGTCGGTACATAGTATTAACTCTTTCAGTTTATTATTCTGATGGTAGAGACACAGTACCTTATACAAAAGAGTCCTTCTGGTATGGAATTTCATGGTACAAAGTGGGCTTATGGGGTAAAAACAGGGGCAGATAAGATGTTCAGCGCCTCTGAAATCAATTCTCACAGGAAGTTCTGTCTGTATGCAGGAATAGCTTGGTGGAAGGTAATGAGGTCCTGTCCCGATATAAGGGAGCATGCAGTTCAGTTGGAGATAAGAATTATACCAGTTAGACAATAATTCTACTAATAGAATAAAACTCAATGCACCAAATTACTAGATAATAACCGTCAGGTAATATTGTTCTGAGAATACATTAAAATGCCAAAATTATTTAGTAATCGCTGAATGTTTACTCTCAAAATACATTTTATTGTGGCAAAATACCACATGTAACATAAAATTTACCATTGGTGACATTCAGTATATTCATAGTGACGTGCAACCATCACCACTATCTAGTGCTGGGACACTTTCATCACCCCAAAAGGAAACCCTATGTCCAGGACACTCCCCATTCTTCCCTCCCACCAGTCCCTGGCAACTACTAATCTGCTTTTTATCTCTGTGGATTTGCCCACTCTGGATGCTTCATATAAATTGACTCATATAACATGTTGCCTTTTGGATCCACGTTCTTATACTTAGTATAATATTCTCAAGGTTTCATCCATATTGTAGCATGTATCAGTACTTCATTCCTTTTTATGGCTGAATAATACTCCATTGTCTGGATAGACCACATTTTGTCTGTCCATTCATCAGTTGGTTGACGTTTAGATCGTTTCTGTGTTTTGGCTATTGGAAATAGTGCTTCTTTAAATATTCATGTTCAAGTTTTTGGGGGGCACTGTTTTCAGTTCTTTTGGGGATATACTCAGGAGTGGTATTACTGGGTCACATGATTTAACCATACTTGACTTGTTGAGGAACTGCTAAACTGTTTTTCAGTTTCCATTTTATATTGCCACCAGAAACATATGAGGGTTCTAATTTCTCCACATCCTCACCAACATTTGTTATTTTCAATTTTTTTTTTATTTTAGCCTTCCTAAGTGGTATGAAGTAATATCTCACTGTGGTTTTGATTTGTATCTGCATAATGACTAATGATATTGAGAATCTTCTCACGTGCTTCTTGGTCTTTGTGATAGCATTTTAAATATCTTATCTCGGGGCACCTGGGTGGCTCAGTCTGTTGAGTGTCTGACTCTTGAGTTGGGCTCAGGTCATGATCTCAGGGTCATGAGATTGAACCTCACATCTGGCTTTGTGCTCCATGTGGAGTCTGCTTACAATTCTCTCTCCCTCTCTCTCTGCCCCTCCCTCACTGTGAGCAGATGACTAAACTGAGGCTTTATAATTAAGATGAAATACATTGTCCAAAGTCATGGCAGAATCAGGTTCAAGGGATCTAAGGGAAATGAGCCTGGAAAATGATGGACTTGGGCTACTGAAGAGTATCTGGACCTCTTATGTTAAGAAAACCTTCCAGGGAAAGCACAATGCTCATCAAGGCATGTTGGGAGCAACTCACCCATGTGGCAGGTCAGTTGTAGAAGACAAGCCACACACAGCTGGGTTGCTGAGCTAGTTGTCAAATATGTTGCCCAAAGCAGTCAGCTTCCACAAAAGAGGCTTTGGGGAGCCTCCGTAGGCTGTTGGCAATTTTCCTTTCCATTTTGTTTCTCCTTATTAAAAAAAAGAAGTAGCCTGTCATAATTGCAGTGAGATCTAATTTTTTTCACAAAATGCCATTTTATTTGATTAACTAGAACATTGAGGTCAGGATATAAAAGATGAAGAAGTTAGACTTACATAACCCAATAGGAACAGAATCCAGACTTTATTTCAAAGAGCTTCTGATCACTTAGGATGTTCAAAGAACTTAGGAACAGGACAAGTGAATAAAGAACACATGCCCTGAAGCCAGTACTCTTTTAACCCATGGACTGACCAACTCGATAGCCCATGAGAAGAATGTCTGAGCATAGATGGATATGCCACAGGCTTGTCACGGGCATGCCATGTGGCCCTGGCATCTGGTAAGACTTCACATGTATCTTGGTTAACTGCCCTGCCTCCTCTTTAGATTGTTCTGCCATTGGTTATGTAATTTGGAAATAAAGATAAATAACACACACATAGTAACGAGAGTTCCTACACAGTGCCCTTGATATAGTAGTTTCTAGGAAGAGCCCCCCATGGTAAAAGATGCCTAAAGTCACATGGAGATTGAGCCAAATGAAAGGGAATTTTAAGTTCCAGTCTACTTGACCTCAAATACTGAATAATATTTTACTCTCTATGAGATGATATTAGAGTGATGTATAGCATGGCGTGGTAAATCAGCGAAGAGGGTCAAATATACACTTGGACTAGAGGCACCAAAGGTTTAATGTTGATAACTTTCAACTATATTGGCAAATCGTATCAATGGACAAAGCTTGCTGGTCCTGCTATGTGGGAGCACTGTATTCTCCCAGGTACTTGTGTGAGGAACACTTGTCTGTCATATGCCACCTGGGCCATGTGGGGTGTTTTCATTAGCACTCAGAGGCAGATCTCCAGAGCTTTCTGTTTACTTTAAAGGAAGTGCAAAATATAAATGTTTACCAAATCTGGACTAGACTGCCTCTTTCCCAAATGAGTTTTGTTGTGATTTCTTTCTTAAATGTGTTTCAATATAGAGAGAACAGTTTTGGACAGAAAATAGTGAGAGTCACTGGATACCTTTTCTCCTATGATCTGAGCCTCTCAAGGAAAGATGAGGAAACTGGCAGGAATTTTCTTATCAACGACAGTGACTGTATAAATCACCCATATAAAGTATACAGAGTTATGTTTTTAAGAAATACTTAAGGCAAGTGTTTTAAAAAATTATCAACCCCCCCACCAGAATCTTCTGTCCTCATATTAAATAACATAAACAAAAACTCCCAGCAAAAGTAACATTTATGTAAAGACAAGGCATTAGTGAAAACAACCAGGGAGCATTTGCTGGTGCCAGGCCTGATATCTGGAGCATTTGTTGCCTGGAGAGTGTGGTGAGATAAAATGAGCTCTTTTATCCTCTGGATCCAAAATACAGACGCCTTAAATCCCGTGTTGGTGCAGAGCTTAATCAGAGTTGGAGTCGAATCGTGAAAGCACAGACTCTTGGTAACAAGATCTTTCTATACATGACTGGCTGGACGTTGCAGGTACAACCCAGCTGAATCTATTTGAATTCCCCTGATGTTGTAAAGATATTTATGGACCTTTCAAAAACTGTTATAGGTTTATTTGAGCTATGCGATTCCAAATTCAAAAAAAAACCCCCAAGATACTCTACATTAAAAGCTAATGGAAAATTACAAGTAGACATTACTGACTTTTTAAAAAATCTTCTTTGCCCTAAAACAGACTTCACTAAGAGCAGTACACCACAGAAACACAGCTAATAGCTTATCTGTTTGCTGCTAGTCCTAAAGAACTATAGTAGGTTTTTCCCCTTTTACTTTTCATGTTATTTAGTTTGACTTCACTAGTTTTCCCGGTAAGTGGAAAATCAGAACATTGCTGAAAAAGTGGAAAGTGTAGAAAATTATAAAGAAATAAAATCACGGGGCGCCTGGGTGGCTCAGTTGGTTAAGCGACTGCCTTCGGCTCAGGTCATGATCCCAGGGTCCTGGGATCGAGTCCCACATCGGGCTCCCGGCTCAGCAGGGAGCCTGCTTCTCCCTCTGACCCTCTCCTCTCTCATGCTGTTTCTCTCTCGCTCGCTCTCTAATAAATAAATAAATAAATAATCTAAAAACAAACAAACAAACAAAAAGAAATAAAATCACGTATAATGGCAACCCCAGCTATCACAAAGTTTAATGTTTGGGTGTATTTTTCTAGTCTCTTGTCCATGTCAGTATGAGTATGTATGCACACCTAGATATTTGATTACCTCAAGCTGATTTCATACCTTAGATAGTCTTCGCCCCCAGTTTCACTGAATTATAAGATGAGATTTTGACATGTCATTAAATATTCTTTGAGCATAAGATTTTAAATGGCTGCATATTATCCTTTAACGATATCTGTATTATTGAATAGATCGTTTTTAATTTCTTTTTTTTTAAGATTTTATTTATTTGACAGAGAGAGACATAGTGAGAGAGGGAACCCAAGCAGGGGGAGTGGGAGAGAGAGAAATAGATTCCCCACTGAGCCAGGAGCCCAACACAGGGCTCAATCCCAGGACCCTGGGATCATGACCTGAGCCGAAGGCAGATGCTTTAACGACTGAGCCACCCAGGCGCCTCTATTGTTTTTAATTTCTGTTGTGAATGATTCATGATAAGTATTTTTCTACATAAATTTTTGATATGTAAATTATTTCCTTTCAATAGGTTCTAGAATTGGAATTGGCGAGTAAAATAGAAAAGTAAAACTTTTTTAAGGTTCAAACATATTTTGCCTTTATTGTTCTGAATTAGTGTGCCAATGTAAATTGTATAAACTCCCACCAGCGGTGGAAAAAAATGTGCCTGTCTCTCACTACATTCTCATCCAGACTACTTAAGAGGGTTAGAAAATCAGTTTCCAGTTCGATGTGCCAGAAATAGCGCTTTGTTGTTGCTTTAGTTTGCTTTTCTTTAAAATTAGTTAAAATATACATTTAAAATTTTTGGTGAATGACAATTTGCGTATTTTCTTTGAAAAATTGTGCATTTTTGTTGACCATTTCTCTTTTTTTCTGTTAAGTTTTTCTTCAGTTTTTTTGTTTGTAAGTAAAAAACATGGCTGTTGTAAAAATTTAAACAAAATAGAATTATGAGCAATAAAAATGTGAAAATTACCTTCTACCCAACAGATACATTTTTTTGCACATGCTTACAGACATTTGTTTTTACAAAATATGCCATTATACATATACACGTATGGGATTTTTTTAAGCATAAATTGCATCATTTGCTTTTTCACTTAAAAGCATGTAACCGATTTGTTTACTCTTCGGTACTGACGGTTATTCCTCATGCATCGAAAAAACTCTGTTCTGAAGTAGCACAGTTTATTCCATTATTTCTTTACTTATGCACACCCTGTGCATATATTTGGATGCCCCTTGTGAGTAAGAGGCTCTGGCTTTTTTATGTATCTTCCCTCTAACCACATGTAAAATATGGACTACATTTTCCATTATGTGTCTTTCTCAAGGAAAAGGCTTCAGTCCTGCAGTTGAGAACACAGTTCTCACTAACAGTTAGAAGAGCCAAGGGCAAAATAAAGTGCTCTAATAGACACCATTCTCCATGCTCAGAAAGGACAGGACAGAATTCTTGGAAAAGCTGCCGATGACAGCTGACAGCCTTCCCCCATGCTCACTCTGAAACCAGAGACTAGGAGCAGAGTTATTCATGGCTCTAGCCAAGGGAGAAGAGGGGTGAGTCACCATCCTGCAGCCTATCCTCTGGTGAACTGGTGGCTAAATTCTTGGAGCTCTAGAGCAGGTTGCCACTGGCCAGATCTAGGGCCTAGGCTGTCCGTTCCTAGTATAGGAACGAGTATATATGGCAACAAGCCTGTGCAGCTGTATGCAGCTTGGTTTCTTCCTCTAGGAAATCGCTCAAAAGGCCAAATGAGGAAGAAGCTACCAGGCTCAGACCCATTTCACCCCTTGCCTCAGAGTGTTTTTTATTTTAATTAATTTATTTATTTTAGAGAGAGACAGAGAGAGAGAGCGTGGGGCGGGGCAGAAGGAGAGGAAGAGAGAGACTCTCAAGCAGACTCCCCACCAAGTGGGGGCCTGATGCGGGGCTCTATCTCATGATCCTGAGATTATGACCTGAGCTGAAGCTAAAAGTTGGATGCTTCACCATCTGAGCCACCCAGGCGTGCTATGCCTCAGAGTGTTCTAATTGGACTGCCAGGAGAACGGGCACAGTCACCGGCCTGAGCTGTCTCATGTGAGCATGGTGAGTGGATGCTGATATGCAGACCCATCATTCACAATACCTTACTCCTGGAGATCCTGGGAGTGGATCATAGAAAATCCATTCATTCAACAACCAAACATTTATGAAATGCCTCCATAATATTGGTTTCTGGAATCTTGTTGGGTAGCAGGGACACAATGATGAAGAACACATGATCTCTTCCTTCAAGGAGCTTGCTGTCTGTTATAAAGATACAGATGTGAATGAATGACTATAGTAACATATGCTTGGTGCTTGGCCAGAAGTGTATCCAGGGTGGCAGAGGCACAAAGGAGGAGGTGAGTTATTCCTACTTAGAATGAGAAGACTAGAAAAAGCTTCCTGGAGCAGGTGCTATTGGAGCTTAGTGTTGCTCTTTAACATGGACTCCCTGTGCATCCCTGAAGCTATGTCTGACCCCAGAGCCAGGACCTAGCAATCATCAGCTAGAGTCCAACTGCTGAGCATGGCCACCTCCGTGCCCAGGATTTGGGGTAGGCTTATGCAGAAGGATTTTTAAACTAGAGACAATGGGTCTAAGCCTAGGAACATAGTGTGATCTCTCAGTGTCAAAAACCCAGCCCTCAGAAAGGACATGGATTTGAACCCACAGTGGGGTTTCACTTGGCCTTTATCTTTGTTCAGGTTTTCCCATAAGCAGACCCTGACACAAAGCAAAATCTTCAGGAAAGGCAGAGTGAGAAACAGATTTATTAGACAGAGTTTTGTGACAGCAGCTCCTCATGGGTCGGGGGAGGGGGCAGGGAAAAGCAGGGTCCACATCCGGGTGTGGATTCAAAAAGGCCTCGGTTCTACTGTCAAGACTAACAGTAAAGAGAGAACCAGAAATATGGTTTAGGATAAGAACCTGATCAAGGAAGGGCATTTCTCAAAGGTAACAAACACTTTCCGGTTTCATTTTATAAGGAAACTATTGTTATTAAGAATTTCATGGGCACCTAGGTGGCTCAGTCGGTTAAGTGTCCGGACTCTTGATTTCGGCTCAGCTCATGATCTCAGGGTAGTGAGATCGAGTCCTGCATTGGGCTGGGCATGGAGGCTGCTTGGGATTCTCTCTCTCCCTCTCCCTCTCTTTCCCCACTTGCTCTTGTGCATGCACGCGCTCTCTCTCTCTCTCTAAAAAAAAATTTCAATAAGTTGGATCCTCATTACTAAAATGCATTCTATGTTTAAATTTCAATCTATTAGCAAATTAAATTCAAATAATTGAATTTAATATTATGGAGCAAACATGCCATGGAGAGTGAAGTCTAGAATCTTTTATTTCTCACAGGAAGAGCACTACCACGCACCACTCATTTATCTGGGGACAGAAACCTCCAATTATAAAGTCAGCCTTGAGGCAGAGAGACATTCCTGAGGGGCCTGGAGCCCCTAGACCTTTCAGTCAGACCTTCACAGGCTGGAATATCCTCAGCCAAAATAGAGACAGGAGTGTTCATACCTGCTATGTTCTGGTTAGCCCAGTTCAACCCCTACCTCCTCATTGTGATCACTGGGGTTTTTAGAAAGCCATCCTGCTGAAGAGGACACCTAGGAAATGGTGACCCTGTTTGGAGGCAGCAGCAGATGATAGACCCCCCTTATAGTTGAGACCACAGCTCAAATCCCAACACAGTTGTTTACCAGCTCTGGGACCTGCAGCTAAGTTGCTCAGCCTCCTGGTACCAATTCCTCATCTGTAAAATGCAAATAAAATTACCATGAAAATACTGCTAGCCTCAGTCCTCAGGATTGTAAGACTGTAGATGGATTTGCTGTTGTGCAATGCTTCTTGCTCTTCCTGTAAATTCCGAAAGGGTCAGATTTCTACAGCAGCATGTCACCAAGTTTGTCTCCCTTGAATGACATAACACTAGGGAAGCCCCAAAATTTCTTCTGAGTTGTATTTTCACAAACAGAGTTCTGATTTTTTAAGTCAGAAGTTTGGAAAGTTTTGCCCAAGATTGGTTCCTTAACAGCTGTGTCTAGATAATATAACCTGATGTTTGATGTTATGAGCTTATATCTCTTCATAATGTCTATACAAAACATATCTTTCAACTAGATTTGACTTGTTAAAATCTAAGATTTTAAATTGCTTAAAATGTTCACTCAAAGAAATTAGTTAGCTTCATTACATGAAACTTTGCTATGATTATTACATTGTCCTGAAACCCTTGTACACTTTCCAGTTTACAAGAGATATTACCAAAATATACTCACAGATTTGGAAGATGAGGATGTGGACATCTTTGTTTATCTATAGGACTATCAAGAACCATTATGGGTTTCTACACAGTAGAATGACTTGGTCAGATTTTTATGTTAAAAGATAATGTCTGTAGGGTAGAGGCAAAGATTCTGGACAAGTCCAGGTGGATGCTGGTGAGGATCTGAACTGGGAAGGGCATAAGACCCAACGAGAAAAAGGGACATGGAATACTCGTAGTAGAATGTAAATATTCAATCACTCTGTGAAAATTTTACCATTCTATTCTTTCTCAACCTTTTCCTTGCTGAATTAGAGGGATGGAATGTAATTATTTCTTACCCTCTGGGAGAGTTCAAAGACCTGGCCTCCCATGCCCTTAAAGAAAGGGATTTGACTATTTTGGCTGCTTTTGATTTTGGCTCTAGATTTAATGAGTCATTGAGGTCTGTTATAAGTGAACATTCGGTATGGAAGGGATAAAGGGGCTGTGGGGATGGACAGACTGAAGACAGGAGCAATAAATGGACATACTATATGGGACCCCAGATGCCTAAGAATTTATCTGGAGGAAGTGGCCCAAGAAGGGAAAAGCCTAGTGCTTAGAGAGTGGGCCTGAGGAGGGATCTGGGTCCTCTTCGATCCTCTTCTATGACAGCCCAGCAATCACTGAGCAAGAACCTCTTGCAAGATAAGGCAGAGACAGTCTTGAGGCTCACCAAGTAATTTCATTTTTCCTCCTGGACACACAAGGAGTCTATATTCTCCATTCCTCAGCATTTAGGTGGGACCATGTGCCTCGTTCTAGTCAATGGGATGTGGATGGAAGTAGCAAGTGCCACTTCCAGACCTGGAATATAGGAAACCACCTATGCTTGATCCTGCTTTCCCTTCCACTACACCCTGAGGCTCATAAATACAAAGACAGTGAATCTATAGGATAGGAAGAACTTGGAGGACACCCATCCTAGAGGGCTCTGTGTGAGGAGTATCTGCATTGAACTTTACATAAGTGAGAAATAAACATTTATAATGTAAGCCACTGAAATCTGGGGTATATTTGTTAATGTAGCATGGCCTTGCCTGTCGTGACTGAAATACCAACTGATTGTGCTTTTAGTCCCTAAGAGAATGTCACTTTGTGGGCACCAGAACCAGACCCCATAAGTTTACAGTGGGAGGGACATTTGGAAAGAAATACAATTTTCTGGGGTTCTTTCTGATTGCCTCTTGGTTGACCCTCCCCCACCCCACCCCGGCCATGGCACTTCAGGATGCCTGTGAATCCAAGAGGTGTCAGATCCTAGACACCTAGTAAAACACTGGGTGGTGGGAAGGTCTGACCTGTACTTAGGGGTCTGAACTGTACTTGCAAAGTCAGCACATGCAAGGGACCTCTAAGATGGGACAGCAGTTACCCACACCTTGGATACACTGTATTTTTTTTTTTTCTTTTTAAAATTAGAACAAACAGGATCCACATAAATGCTGCTTGCTGCTTTCACGGACCTAATCCCTGAAGCCAACTTTATTTTGACCCTGTAGTATGTGCTCTGTCTTAGCTTGAGTTACCCCCAGAGCAGAGCCTGAAACAAAGACCTGTGTGCAGGAGGTTTATTTAGCATGTGATCGCAGGGAGCAAGAGTAAGGGACCAGAAAGTATAAAGCAGGGAAGAAGAAAAAACTACTACAAGGATATTTTATCAGGTTATTTACTTACTGTGGGCGACTGAGGCTTGATCTCTCCAAGGCCTGCCGAGGAATGTATAGAGAGTTTCAGAACTGTCTACCAAATGATTTGACAGAGGGAGACACTGATTCATAAACTGTTGGCTGAGGGTGACCCCAGGAGGCAATAACTCTCCTGACTTCAGGGCTGTGCAGGGGGAGCATGCCTGGCAGTCGCCCACGGTGTCGGAACAGGTCGCAAAAGATGTTCAGGGCATGCTGAGGGCAACGTGCCACGTGCATGAAGCCACTGGAAGCCCACACAGCAGTTTTCCAAAACCAAGGGTGCAAAAAGCAGTGAGGCTGAGAGGATGTGAGGCAGGGCCCAACAGGTGTCTGATACAGAGTCCCCTTCCCAAAATATCTTGATCTCTTCATGGAGAATTCTTAGGGGTAGCAATTCCTGGCTCTTATTTCCCATTTTCTAGAAGCCAAAAGTCAAAGATACAGATCTGTCTTCTGCCCGATGTAAGCTCACCTCATCAGTGAGTGGCTGACTCCGGGAGGCAGGCCGTACACACCAGAAGGTCCTGGCAGGGTCGAGTTCAGTTTCCCAAGGTTGTGACCAACTTGATAACGTTCCCTTGTAGTGGCTTGGGGCGGGTGAGGGACATCCCAGAGAGTGCAGCACAGATGGGGGCCCGCTGAAGATCCTTCTTATACAGCAGCCGTGTCAGCAGCAACATTCCCACCAGGCTGTTTCTGGGTGGTGGTCTGTATTCCCTACTTCCTGAGTCTCCTTGTTCTCACCATTCCTTCACTTGAATTCCAGCATCCCTTTGGGCCTATGAACCCCTGGTCCCCTTTCAATAAATTCCCTTTTCCTTAAAATAGCCACAGGCTGATAGAAAATCAGTGAACAAATAGAAGACAAGGTGGGGGTGGGGTGGGGTGGAGAAGTAACACCATTGCCCTCCCTAAACACACTAGAACTCATCGCGTGACTCTGCCCTAATTTGTATAACAAACTACTGGATTCAATATCCAGGACATAATATATATATTATATGTACATGTATGCATTATGTATATTATGGCACCTATATGGCACAGGAGAATTCAATTGTCTCTAGAAACCAGCTCTTGCATAACTTGCTAGAGTTAACATTCATTAAGAAAAAAAGCCCTCTAATTTCTGCCTCAGCAGCTTATCAGTAGGAGTTGTATTAGAAGAGTATACACCCAATTTTATACTGACCTATAGATTGTTCTTGGTTCTGCTTCAGTCTAACTTAACCTTTAATGATATAATTAAAGAGGTATCAGGAAATATGGATTGAATACACACATTTGTCTCTCCTAACACCCTACTCAGATGATGGTGAAGGAATGCAAAAAGGCACACATGCTCAAGGGCAAAGGGAAAGAAAGTATGGAGGACCAGTCACTGAGTCATCAGCTTAAAGAAAGCTGACACCTGAACCAACAGTGGGAGAAGACAACACCCAAAAACAAGCTGACTCATGATGCAGAACCCTGGGCAGTCTCAAGAATTGGAGGCACCAGTTATCTCTGGAGACGAGGATGTAGGGTGATGCTGAAAACAGAAGAATTAGCTGGAAGTCTATGTTTGCCGCAGTCAGACATCCCTTCCCCAGCATATGCACCAGGCAAATACCCCTCCCCGACCAGGGCTGAAGGCTGGAAAGGTCAGCCCTGACCAGCTCTAGATTTGAGGACAACGGGCATCACTGAGGTATGCGTGAGGCCCTATGTTGACATGATGGGGGGTTAAATGTATCTGTGACAAGGAAGCATCTTACATTCTAAAAACTTTAGATAGACTACAAATAATTAATCACCATGTAAGTTTCAAAATTTTTACTTATCTTAGTGTCTAATTCAATATAACCTTTCTTAGCTATCATTTAAAAATACAACTTCAGGCCCTTGTAGGACCCAGTTTTGCCTTGCTTTTGGTAATACTGTGCTCTGGCAACAGGAGGAGTCCATAACCATGGTCCCCAGCCTAGGAAAGGAAAGCTGCCCTCAATACACCAGCCACCCAGATACTGTCCATTCTTGCGAGTACTTCCAGTGTTCAGCTCTGCTCATTGGTTCTTTATAACCCAGTGGTTATTGAGCACATTCTCTGGAGTTGAGTTGCTTGGGTTTGAACTTTGGCTCTGCTAGTTACCCACTAAGGGATCTTAGACAAAGTACTTAATTTCCTAGTGCCTCAGTTATTTTATGTAAAACAAATTTTTAAAATGCTTCCAACTCTTTGATGGTTATAAGATTTCAGGCTTTTCTATAAAAAAACCACCCATCGAAATCACACTGTGCTCCAAGAGAGAATTTTAAGAACTTTCAGTCATGGAGTAAATATTTGTGCTACCTCAAAATTCATATGTTGAAATCCTAACCCCCCAATGTGCTGCTGTTAGGAAATGGGGCTTTGGGGAGGTGATTAGGTCATAAGATGGAGCCCTCAAGAATGGGATTAGTGCCCTTATAAAGGAGACCCCAGAGAGATCTCCAGCTCTTTCCTCAATGTGAGGATACAGGAAGATGGCGGTCTGCAAATGGGAAGGAGGATCTCACCAGAACCTAACCATGCTGGCACCCTGATCTCAGACTTCTAGCCTGCAGAACTGTAAGAAATACATTTCTATTGCTAATAAGCCACCCAGTCTTGGACAATTTGTCATAGAGGCCTAAACTAAGACACTTTGTTTACAAAACAATGGATTGCTTTATCTTTTTCATGCCCACAGACTGAAATATCAAACAGAATTCTGAATAATGGGATATCTGGATTTTTAAAAAATCAAAACACTATGGCCTAAAATGCCAATTAACGCAGGTGGAAGGAAAGATGGAGCAAGAAAGTTGTCATTTTGAAACCATCATCATAGTAATTGATTTAGGCAAGAATCATCAGTGGATTCCAAAACCAGTGGTGAACATTTGGTGAGAAACAGGGTGTTTACATAGTCTTAGAGTATCTCCCCATAACTACTTATTAATTACAAAGGGAAAATAACTTCACAATGGGGAAACCTGGCAGATACTACTTTAAGGGAATGATTAAGTTTAATATCACAATTAATGAGACAAAGTCATATCACGTACCACCTGTTAGGATGTCTTGCAAGATATAAAACATCACTACTGAATTATTCCCCCCAAATTTGCATAACTTGAATTAATCATGAAGAAATGTCAGATACCCTCAATTTGTGGAGCCTTCTGCAAAATAATTGGTCAGTGTTCTTAAAAAATGCTAAGGTCATGAAAGACAAAACAAGGCTGAGGGACTGCGACAGATTAAAGGGGACTAAAGAGACATGCAAACTAAATTCAGTGCATGATTCTGGATTGGATTCTAGGCTAGGAAAAGAAATACAGATATAAAAGGAATAATTGGGACAATTAGTGACATTTGAATATTGACTGGGGATTAGATAATAGTTATTGTATCAATGTAGAATTTCCCGATTTTTTTAATTGTGCTGTGGTTACGAAAGAAATTGTCCTTGATTTTAGCATAGGCACACCAAGGTATTTAGGCATAAAGGAGCATGATGTCTGCAACTTACTCTTAAATAATTGAGAAAAAAAATCTGTGTGTGTGTGTGGTAGGGGGGTGTATGCCAAGAAAACAGTAAATCAAGTGGGACAAAATGTTTAACAACTGGTGAACCTGGGTAAAGGGCATGCAATATAGGAGTCCTTGCAATCTTTATAAGTTTGAAATGATCCAGTATTAAAGGTTATAAAAAAGTAAATATACTATAGCCAAAAGATTGCCTCCTGGATATAATATTCTACAGTTAGCATTCAGTGATTAAGGGTGATCCCAATAGACCAATTCATCCTGCTATCTCACCTTTGCAAACTTAGAGAAAACTTGCTTTCAAACTATACCCAGTGCTATGATTAAAAGCAAGATAGCTCCAGACTCCCAGAGTCCACTGAACTTGTAAGTATGAAGGAGAGAATCAACTGTTTTATGAATTATTCTTCTGATAAAATTTCTTGAAGGTAGTTTTAAGTTGTACCTGATATAGAACAGTGTGACACAATCTGTTAGTTACCACCCCAATATCCATTCTTCCTTGGTAACAAACCTCCTGGTTTTTAGGTAGGGATAGTGTTGCTCACAATAAAAGTTGTGTTTCCTAGCTTTCCTTGCAGCTAGGTGTGGCTACGTGGCTAAATTCTGAACGAAGAGACTAAAAAAAATTATATAGCAACTTCCAAGACACCTCCTTAAAAGATGTCATTGGCCCTTTTACCCTTCTTCTTTGTCTCTTCTACCATAATATTACCTGGAGTATAGACTGATGCTTGGATTTCTAGCAGCTATCTTGCTCAACAAAGGCAGGGTTCATATCCTAGGGATGATGGCACAATGAGACAGAAGGAAACCATGTGAGTCCCTTATTAAAAAAGAGCTCTCACACATGGATAGCTCAGTTGGTTAAGCGGCCAACTCTTGATTTCAGCACAGGTCATGATCTCAGGGTCATGAGATCGAGCCCCACATCAGGCTCTGCACTCAGTTTGGAGTCTGCTTGAGATTCTCTCTCTCCCTCTCCCTCTGCCTCTCCCCCCCACTAGCACTCTAAATAAATAAATAAACAAACAAATAAATGAAATCTTTTAAAAAAAAAAAGCTACCATACCAACCCTGGAATATCTGTCTAGTAAACTATTTTATATGAGAGAAAAAGATAAACATCCATTTTGCTCAGTCACTGCTAATTCAAGTTTCTATTATGTATCATAAAACAAAAGGTATTTTTTTTCTTAAATAAGGGGCTGAGGACTGACTTAGACTAATAATTTCTATAAAGTTTTCAGAAAATGATTCACTTCATGAGGGTGGATCCCATCAATGTTTTTCTCTAGAGCCTAGCAGAGCCATCATATAACTTCAGGTGATGAATTGTTCTGTGGATGAATGAAAATTCTTTTTGTTAAAATAACTCCAAAATGTTGCCTACAGCAATATTAGTAATTCATCCCAACTTGGTATTGTTTTGATTATTATAATTTGCTTCAAAGATCACATTAAATATTTTTCTTTCCCTATGAATCTTGGTCAAAAGTGATACAATCCTTATCTAGTGTTCTAGCTTGTTGAAGACAGAATTTTATGACTATATTGTTTGCTTTCATGGCATTGTTCTTTAATGGATCATAAAGTAAAGGGAATTAGGCAACATAGGGTGAGTTATCCTATAGGTACAATTCCAAAATCTCACTAGTTTTAAACCACAAAGTTTACTTCAGCAGACGGTCCTGCTCCATATCTTTCTTAATCAGCTGATGGAATTCCCTCCATCCGGACAAGAGGGAAAGGAATGTGACAAATTGCTTATTTGTTCTTATGGCTTCGATCAGAAATGAGACATTTCACTTCCACTCATATATCACTGGCTAAAGAAGTCACATGGCCACACCTGACTTGAAGGGAAAGGAAGTGCATCCTGCTAGGTATCCAGGATGAACATCCCAGAATTACTGGAGAACACTAATGATTATCAGACATAGTATTTCATAATTAATTCTGAGCCCATGTCTTCTCACTTCAGTCTTCTCCTGAATTTGTCTTCAGTAATTTTTTTAAAAGATTTTATTTATTTATTTGAGGGATAGAGAGAATGAACAGTGGGGAAGGGCAGAGGAAGAAGGGGAAGCAGACTCCCCACTGAGTCGATCCCAGGACCCTGAGATCATGACCTGAGCTGAAGGCAGACACTTAACTGACTGAGCCACCCAGATGCCCTGGCCTTCAGTAATTTTTAAATATAAGAAAAATTTGATTGGTAAATAGAATGGCCAGCTACATTTTTTATGATTATGGAAAGTAAAATTTTCCTGAGGAGATAGAGAATTAGCTCTAACTCTCCTAATCTGCCAGTGTTTGTTTGTAACTACCTGCTGATGAAAAACAAAACAACATGGCTTCTCAAAGCCTTGTCAGGTCAGTGTAGTCTATGTTACCTCAGATTGGTGGTTTATTAAGTGTGCAGGACTCCTAGGGAGTCTCTAGAATGGAGTTAAGCATTCACAAAATGCTTCCTTTTCCAGACATATCTGTTTGAGACTGTATTTTCTCCATTCACTTCAATGAAGGCAACATATTGCAACAGATTGAATGCAGAACAGACGAGAATCCAGTCATCTTTTATTAAGCAAGACATTAAAGAAATCAGCAAAAGATATTAGTTCTGGAAAATATAGTCATTTTTATATGAGTACATATTTCATGTTAATATGCAAGGGGTAATTGTTATTTTAAAGGAATTAATAAATACATAGTTTACAATTTGCTCAGTTTTAATTTTTAATAAAGTTAATATTGATAGATATAATCAACATAAGCTAAAGGTCTTTGGGGTCCTCAATAATTTTCATTTAACTTTTCATTTTGAAATAATTATTCTCAATAATTTTTAAGAATATAAAGGGGTCCTGAGGCTAAAAGGCTTGTGAAAGTAAATTAAAGGAAACCTCATTTAAAATGGAGTCAGGAAGTCCTGGAGGGGGAGCTTTCCTACACTACCAATCTAGGTAAGAAGCATACCTTGCATTCCCCAATAGGAAGAAGCTTACTTTACCTAGGAGGCAGGAGGATAGAAGAATTTCTCCTTGCCTAGCAGCAGCTCAGCCAGTGGGAAACCACCACACTCAGCCAATGAAAAGTTATAATAGACCTTCCAGCTTCCTCCTTTCCCCTATAAAAACAAGCCCTTCTCTTTTGTTTTCTGGACTTCTCCAGGGTTCACCATAGTTTACTTGTCTCAAATTGCAATTCTCTGCTATTCCCAAAGAAACTCATTTTGCTAGTAAAATAATTGGCTCTTTTGTGTTTTTAAAGGGCAATGGGCTTAAGAAACTGCTTGTTAAATTTCAGTGTAAACTTTCAAAAGACAGAACAACTAAATAGCATAGCACTTTTTCTACAATGAAGATTTTAAGGATCAGTGAGATAATTATAACAATTTGTATTTACCTACTCAAGGAGCACTGCCTTGTGGAACCACATCCTATTGCTGGGAAGAATAGTTTGGCATGCCCATATTAAAATTTCAAATCAACTGCCTATTTGGATTACAAAAGAGTATGTTCAGTTAATCTATTGAATACTACCTGAAAATAGAACTAGTCACTGAATGAAGATACATGCAGCTACAAATAACTAAAACACCTTTTGAGGGGGTAAAATTCAAATAAGAAAATTCACATTCTCATACCAAAAGTCCTGATGTTGGATATTTCCACAGATGGTTATCAAAATGTTCCCAGGATCTTTACCTCCTTCCAACCTGCTAGTTTCAGGATCTTAACCCATATAAGCTTTCATGAGCCCCAAATCCTGGTATAAAAAGTAAATATAAGATTGAGAGGTAGAACATGGAGGACTGGTGTGTTTCCTCCCATCCTTTTCTTTTAGGCAGTAAGAAAGACTTTTCCCACAATCACTCTGCCACATAGTACAGACTACTTTTTAAATATCATTGGTCAGAATTGGATCACATGACTGCCTAAACTAATCACCAGCAAGGTCACTTCATGATTCTCTCCTTGTGATTGAGGAAGACCCTAGTTTTTCCCAAAGCACTTGACTTCTTCATATCTGCACAAAATTGGGATTCTTTCAGCAAGAACGAGAGTGGGGGATCGGGAGCAGCTATGGGATAGGAAACCAGTAGGTTCTTGCACAGTCTTGACAACTGAAATGTCTCATTGTAGTAACCAAGATGATTATGGGATAACAGATAAAATTTAGACAAGTTTAATGCAGACCACACTTGTCTGTTTTTCCTATTTCAATTAATCAGTCATCACTGAGAGCCTAATGAATGCCTAGCAGCATTAAAGATAGACAAAGTCTCATTTTCTTATATCTTCACTGATAGTTCATTCTTAGCTTGTAACTTTCTGTAAATCGTCATATATATTTCATTCAGTAATAACAAAAAGTCAATTCTACTCAATTTCATACTACTAACTTTTGGTTTCCCTACTTAACTTATCATGCACATATTGCTGCTGCCATATTATACTATGACACCTTTTAAACTTAATACTTTGGGCTTCCCATTAAACTGGGAGTCATTTACATATTTAAGGAAAATGAATTTCATTCTAGAATCTAAGTAACTAATAAAACTCAGAAACAAATACAGAAAAATACTATTCAATATATCTTTCCTTCTCTGGTACAACCCACACATCGGCTGTCTGGTCTCCCACTAATAGCATGAACCAACCAGAACAGGTAGGTATTTTCTGCTATGATCTTGTATGGTCTGGATATAGCAGAAATAATTTATAGATCATTTAGGAAATGGTCCTCTCTCATTTTTCATTCAAGGCTCAGCCTAAATGTCATCTCTTCCTAGACCTTCCCTGATTACCCTGCTTAAGAGAGGCTTCCTCCGATTACTTTGTATTAAATCCCTCTTCAATTCTGTCTATAGAACTCTTACAGATCTGTGATTATCTTCTTCATTTATTTATTTTCTGTTTTCCAGCCAGAATACAAGCACTATGAGAGCTGGAAATAAGACATGTTGGTCTTGTTCAAACTGTATGCTCAGTGTTTAATACAGTGCTTGGCAGATAGCGGCTGATCAATAAATGGTTAACTGAATTTAATTTTCTTTTCTGAATCATCTCTCTATTTTATGTTTCATTCTAAAAACAAAAATTAAAACTAAATCTTCATGTTTATCATATTTTGGCCACTGACATTTAATAATATAGGATATTAAAATTGTATAGTTAATGACATTTAACATAAAGTGTCAGATGTGACAAAACATGGTAAAATACAGTTTGTAATGAGAACATCAATCTCCTTTTAGTCAAGTGAATACATTTTTTACATACTGTATTTTTATTTTATATAATTTATTAGGTAGGAAAAATTAACCTATTTGGGGCTAGCATAGAAGTTTAGAAATGTCTAGAAGCAAAGCCATCAAGAACTCTGAATAATTTACCTGTCCAAAGCTAAACTTCTGCAAATACTTTGTATCTTCAGTATACTTTGAATTGGAACCACCTTTCATAAACTCTCACTGTGGTTTTAATAATATACATCCAACTATAATATAAAGCATATTGTTTTTAGGCCATTACATATTTACTTTACTGTTATTGTTAACCAAGTAAGAAAGTTACTTAAGGAGCACAATGAAATCTGGCTGTTTTCAATGGAGATATTCCCATGTATGAGTGTGATTAGCACAGACTTGCTAAATCTCTCTCTGAGCCATCTGTGAGCACCTTCTTCGTTTAAAACAACACACGCTAGCTCTGCTCAGTTCTAAGTCAGTTTTACCACAACTGTTATCTTTATCTTAAACCTGGGAAGATCCTCAAATGCCTGAAGCTTGAAAATGCCACCTTTCACGAAGAATCTAATCTTCAAACTGAAAAAAGACCTCTATGAAATCAATTACCTCAACTAAGATTTTATCGGCATGAAGGGTTGACCATAGAAGTTTCAATCCAATTGTAAGGGGGAAAAGAGTATTTTAGCTTACTAATAAGTTTAGAAGCCCTTCATGTGTTTAACTTTCTGATAATGCACAATAAAAATCCTAGTTACTTGAAAACATTTGCTTGCTCTTTAGTTCGATCTCAAATTGAAGTGATGCAAACATTTCCTTTATAATGGCCTCAGTATGAGGGTCTGGCTCCTAACAAATCAGCAATAGTGGAGACTTTATTGACAGAGACCTGACATAGTTTGTCACTGCACTCAATAGTTTGGAAGCCTTAAGTCCTTATTGTAGACCCAGTACAATCTTTTCTAAAGATCTTATTCTGATCACCATGAATCAAAGCATTGATGTGGAGCCTTGCAGAGACTGCACTGCAATAAAACTACCTAGAACTGTCCAGAGGCCAGTGTAAATATAGCATATGCTTTAAAGCAAATTCCAAAGTTATAACAGACATTGTAACAACGACTTTTTCTATTCAAGATGCATATTTTTAAAAACCCCAAATCAGAAACACCTCCAATAGGCTTGATTCTGACTGCAGTGTTTAGTTTCTCAAGCCTAGACCGAGAATGGTTAGGAATCAATACTTTAATGTCATATTTAAAGTTTTCATATTGAGCTATATTTTGCACACCATAAAATTCACCCATTTTTACTGACAAGTTAATGACATTTAGTAAATTACAGAGCTGTGCAACTATCACTGTGATCCAATTTTAGAACATTTCTGTCACTCCAAAAAGATCCTCATACATATTGTGTGTAGGGTTTTGTATTGGATTTTTCACCATCTTTTTGCATGAAAACATAATTACATAACTAAAATAAAATACCCCAAATAAGTAAGTTAATAAATTTGACTCTGTTGGCATTCAGACACAAATGAATAATTGTGTTAGAAAGGAGCACACTGTATAAGTAGAGTCTTTTAAAAAGGAGTCTAGTTATAAGGCATATGTTATAATTTTCCTTAAATAATATTCATAAAGTCATGGATAAAAAAGGATGTGTATAAACTGAGACTGGCCCTGCTTTCATATAAGCAAAACTGACATTATAAAGGAGGCACATGGTGGCAATAGCATATGTGAGTCATTATATTCCCCTGATTCCTTCACACTTCTGTTTTTCACCTTAGTCTCTAAGTGGAGACTAAGTCATACCTTAGTTGAGGTCATCCTGTCCATTGAAAAGGGTGGGGCAACATCAGGTCACATTCAAAATGGGAACCTAGTTCAAGCTCTAATTTATCTTTTCATTTAATATTATTTTTTGGATAATAGAGAAGCACATACTCATTGTTTTTATGTGCTTTTGATTTTTTCCATCCATCCTCCTCAAGGACCATTGCCTAGCATCCTTTCTCCAGGGTATGTTTCTCTTCTCTCATCTTATAGTCATACAAAAATCCCAAAATTAAAAAAAACAAACATGTTAGGTACACATGTTTACCATGTGTAAGGTGAGTTTATAATACTTTCTTTTTAGTTGAATGAATGAAGATTTTTATGTTTTTAATCCTAAAAGATTATGCATATCTGTCTGCCTCATTGGTATGTTATGAAGAACATATTAATATGTTACATAAAGTACATATTTTAGAAATGGATAAATTCCTAGAAGTGTACATCTACCAAGACTGAAACATGAAGAAATCAAAAATCTGAACAGGACAATTACTAGTAAGGAAATTCAATCAGTAATCAAAAACCTCCCAACAAATAAAGGTCCAGGAGCAGAAGGCTTTACTGGTGAATTCTACCAAACATTCAAAGAAGAATTAATACCAATCTTTCTCAAACTCTCAGAAAATAAAAGAGGAAGGAACACTTCCAACTTCATTTTATGAGGCCAGCATTACCCTGATACCAAAATCAGACAAGGATCATATAAGAAGAGAAAATTACACACCAGTGTTCCTGATAAACATAGAGGCAACAATCCTCAACAGGATATTAAAAAACAGATTTCAAGCATACATTATAAGGATCATACACCATAACCAAGTGGGATTTATTCCAGGGATGCAAGGATGGCTCAACATCTATAAGTCAATCAACATGATATATAACATTAACAAAATGAAGGATAAAAGTTGTATCACCTCAACAGATTCAGGAAAAGTATTTGACAAAATTCAACATCCATTTATGATAAAAACTCTCAACAAAGTGGTTATAGAGGGAACATACCTCAACATAATAAAGGCCATATATGACAAGCCCATATCTAACATCACATTCAATGGTGTAAAGCTGAAAGCTTTTCCTCTAAGATCAGGAATAAGACAAGGATAACCACTCTTGCTGCTTTTATTCAACACAGAATTAGAAGTCTTAACCACAGTAATTAGGCAAGAAGAAGAAATAAAAGATAACCAAAATGCAAAGGAAAAAATAAAAACTTCTCCATTTGAGGATGCCATGATATATAGAAAACCCTAAAGACTTTGCCAAAAAATGTTAGCTAATAAATGAATTCAGTAAAGTAGCAGGATACAAAATTAATACATAAAAATCAATTGGGTTTCTATACACTAATAACAAATTATCAGAAAGAGAAATTAAGAAAACATTCCCACTTACAAATGTATTAAAAAGATTACATTCTTAGGAATAAATTTAACGAAGGAGGTGAAAGATTTATACTCTGCAAACTTTAAGATACTGATGAAAGAAATTGAAAAAGACACAAATAAATGAGAAGATTCCGTGTTCATGGATTAAAAGAATTAATATTGTTAAAATGCTTATAATACTCAAAGCAATCTACAGAATTCAGAATTCAAAATTCCAATGGCATTTTTCACAGAAATCAAACAAACAACCCTAAAAGTTGTATGGAACCACAAAAGACCCTGAATAGCCAAAGTAAGCTTGAGAAAGAAGAACAAAGTTGGAGGCGTCATGCTTCTTGATTTTAAACCATATTACAAAGTGTTACTCATCAATACAATATTGGCATAAACACATGCACATAGATCAATAGAAGAGAATAGAGAGCCCAGAAATAAACCCATGCATATATGGTCAATTAATGTATGACAAAGAGGCAAGAATATGCAATGGGAAAAGAACAGTCTCTTTAATAAATGATGTTGGGAAAACTGGACACACACATGCAAACTGGATCAATATCTCGCACCATACAAAAAAATCAACTCAAAATGGATTAAAGACTTGAGCATAAGATCTGAAAACATAAAACTCTTAGAAAAAAACCCCTTAGGCTATAAGATCCTTGACATCAGTCTTCACAATGAGTTTTTTGGATTGGACTCTAAAATCAAAGACAACAAAAGCAAAAATAAACAAGTGGGACTACATCAAACTAGAGAGGCGGAAACCATCAACAAAATGAAAAGGCAGGGGCGCCTGGGTGGCTTAGTTGGTTAAGTGACTGCCTTCGGCTCAGGTCATGATCCTAGAGTCCCAGGATTGAGTCCCACATCGGGCTCCCTGCTCAGCGGGGAGTCTGCTTCTCCCTCTGACCCTCCTCCCTCTCATGCTCTCTGTCTCTCATTCTGTCTCTCGCAAATAAATAAAATCTTAAACAAAAAAAGTGAAAAGGCAACCTACTGAATGAGAGAAAATATTTGCATAATACATCTGAAAAGGTGCTAATATCCAAAATATATAAAGGACTCTTACAACTCAATAGCAAAAAAGCAAACAAGCCATTTAAGAAATGGGCAGAAGATCTGAATAGACATTTTTCCAAAGAAGATGTATCAATGGCCAGTAGGTAAATGAAAAGGTGCTCAACATCACTCATCATCAGGGAAATGAAAAACAAAACCACAATGAGGTATCACCTCACACCTGCTAGAATGGCTATTATCAAAAACACAAGACATAGCAAATATCACTGAGGATGTGGAGAAAAGGATACACTTGTGCACTGTTGGTGGGAATGCAAATTGGTGCAGACACTATGAAAAACAATATAGAAGTTCCTCAAGAAATAAAAAATAGAACTACCGTATGACCCAGCAATTGCATATCTAGGTATTTGTCCAAAGGAAACAAAAACACTGACTTGAAAAGGTATCTGTTACCCCCACTGCAGCATTATTTATAAAAGCTAAGACATGGAAACAATCTAATTATCTACAAATAGATGAATGGATAAAGAAAATGTAATATATATGTATATACATATATATATATATCATGAAAAAGGAGAAAATTCTGACATTTGGGACAACGTGGATGGCACTTGAGGGCATTGTGCTAAATAAAATAAGTCCGAGAAAGACAAATAACATTTGATCTCACTTATATGTGGAATCTTTAAACAAACAAACAAGCCCAAACTCATAGATACAGAGAAGAGATGGGTGGTTGCCAGAAGTGGGGGATGGGTGTTCATGAAATGAATGAAGGTTGTCAAATGGTACAAACTTCCAGTTATAAAATAAACAAGTCCTGGGGATGTAATCTACAGCCTGGTGACTATAGTTATTAATAATCTTTTGTATAGGGACACCTGGGTGGCTCAGTCGGTTAAACGGCTGCCTTCGGCCCAGGTCATGATCCCAGGGTCCTGGGATCGAGTTCCACATCAGGCTCCTTGCTCAGCAGGGAACCTGCTTCTCCCTCTCTCTCCCTCTGCTTGTACTCTCTCTGTCAAATAAATAAAACCTTTAAAAAAATAATAATCTTTTGTATATTGAAAGTTGCTAATAGGGTAGATCTTAAAATCCCCATCACAAGAAAAAGAATTGTAACTATGTGTGGTGATAGACGTTAAACTAGACTTACTGTGATCATTATTTCATAATATATACACATATTGAATCATCATGTTGTACACCTGCAACTAATATAATGTTAAATGTGAATTATATCTTAATAAAAAGGCACATGTTTTAAATGCACTAGTGGGGCTCATATAGATTTCTAAATATAAATGTAACATGAATAAGTTATTTGATCTTGGCCACACTGGCAATGAGCTTCAGCATCAGTATAAATAGATGGAACAAATGGATAATGTATAAATGGTCTAGTTCCAGCAATATATATTTCTACTTCTCAGTTTACTTGAATTTGATCAAATACACATTTTACCATATTTTTGTTAATTGGCTCTCCCTTACATTTTTTAAACATAGCTTAAAATTTGTTGAGAGCTTCCTATGTGTGAGGCTTTGTAGCAAGCATTCTATAAGTTTTATTTTATTTAGCCAACAATAATTCTAGGGCATTGAGACATGCATTATGTACATATCCATACTGATTTCGTTATCTGAAACAAACCACATCTCACTTTCCTGATGGGTAGATCATTATAGATCCTTACGGTATTAATTAGATTATTTTCCTACACAGTAACTTGTAGGAAAATTACAAGTTTTTTTTCACAATTTTAAGACAATTGATGTTCTCTCAGATTCATGTCTCATCATCCCATTACCCCCTCCTTCTTCATGCCAGATCTAGTCACCTTGATTAAACTTGCTTCTTGAGGAATCACTGGTGCATACCCTTCAACTGCATAAGAATCCTCCCCACAGCTCCTGATCTCATTTCTTCTTTCCTCCTAGGGGACCTGGAGCATTGTCCAGTCCCCTTTCTCTAGAGATCTCTCCACTCCTGCCTCATCTCTTCATCTTATAAACATTCTTTTGCCCCTTGCACGCTAAAAACAAAACCCCTCTACTGACCCAACATTCCTTTTCTCTCTTTTTTCCTCTCAAAAAGGTAGTCTCAACTTACCATTTTATTTTTCACCTCTACAGCTCAATTTACTGTAAAAAAAAAAAAAAAAGCTTCTCTCTCCATATACTTGAGATGTTGTTAAAGTCACTTATGACCCCTGCTTGCCAAATTCAATGAACATGCATCCTTATTTTGTTTGACCCAGTGGTGGCACTTAATGCCCTAGGCCTTTCCTTCCTTGTTGGAATTCTTTCATTCCATGGTCTCACAACACCTGTTCTACAAATGCACCTTGTACTACCTTCACCATTCCTTTTCAGGGAGGTTTTGTTTTGCTTTGTTTTGTTTTGCATCTCTTCTCACTTCACAAGCAAATGTTGCTCTCCAGAGCTCTGTCCTTGGTCCTGTTCTCACGCTACAAAATTTCCTGGGAAAATGAATCAGTCCCTACAATTTTAAATTACTATTTCTTTTCTTATGATTCCCACATTTAAATATTTAGTCCTAAAGTCTCTACTGAACTCTGAACTTCATATCTCTGATTGTCCTTTTGATAGCTTCCCCACCTACCTGTTACTAAGTCTTTAAAAATCTGTTAATTTTATTCCCTTGCCCCTGTTATGACAAATGGCATGGTTTCAGTGGAAAGAGGTTCCATCAGTTAGTATCCTTATGTGGAGATGACCTGGAGTAAATCCTACCCACCAAAAATGGAATACAGCATGAGTCAGAAATAAACCTCTGTATTCTAAGGCAATGAGAGTTTGGAGTTCTTTTTTATTGCCGCATAGCCCAGCCTGACCTGACTGATTCAAGATCCAAAACCAAATTCATTATTTTTTCCCTGAATAAAATAACCTAAAAGCATCTCACCTGCTCTTCCTCCTATATTCCCTGTTTTTTCTGTTTTTGTTTGAGCCATCACCATTTACCTAGTTAACCAGGTTAGAAACCTGGGAGCATATATAGACTCCACTTTCATGTCTCCCCACATTTTATGATTCAGGTAGTAGTATAGATTCTATTTCCTAAGTATCCCTCAAATATGTTCTTTCATTTCCATCCTTACTATACATCTTCTCATCACCTTTTGCCTGAACTATGACAATGATTTTGTAAATGATCTCCTTGCTTCCAGTATCAGCCTTCCCTAAATCTGTCTTCCATATGGCTGCCAGAGAGACTTTTATAAAATGTAAACTTTAGTGGTGCCTGGGTATCTCAGTCAGTTAAGTATCTGTCTTCAGCTCAGGTCATGCTCCCAGGGTCCTGGGATCGAGCCCCACATCAGGCTCCCTGTTAGATGGGCAGCCTGCTTCTCCCTCTCTCTCTACCTGCTACTCCCCCCCGCTTGTGCTCTCTCTCTTTGTCAAATAAATAAAATCTTTTTAAAACAGTCTTTTTAAAACTTTGACCATTCCATTCTCCTGCTTTTAAAACATTCTCCTGTTTTTAAAAGTCTTTTAAAAACTTTGACCATTCCATTCTCCTGCTTAAAATATTTCACCAGTGCTTACAGAATAAATCCAAAATGCTTTATCATGGTATATTAGCCTCCTGTTAACCCAAGCCCTTCTCTCTCTTCAGCCACATCTCTGCTCAAGCAATCCCTACTCCTTAAAAGCACTGTTCCTTCCTTCTCTTTTCCCTCCTGCACCACACACACAAACTACACTATTTCTTGATCCTTCTAGAAATCCCAATTTAGGTTTCTTTTACTCTAAGAAGGTTTTCCTGGTTGTCCCAAATAGATTTATCAATTCCCTCCCTTGTACCACTTCGCTGGTTAAAATGTGCTTTTGCTATTGAATGTGGCATTTTTAAACACCTTTGCTTATGTGGCTGTTGTGATCACAATGACTGTAACCCTCTTGAGGATGGGGGTGGGGGGGGATACCTTATTCACCATTACCTCCCGAAAGCACAGTACTTACCACATTACAGACACCTTAAAAGATGTTTATGAAACCGAAATGATGAACATTTCATCAGACAGCTTAACACTTGTTAAGGACTTACATTTTTTAAACATAGCTTAAAACTGTTGAGAGCTTCCTATGTGTGAGGCCTTGTAGCAAGCATTCTATAAGTTTTATTTTATTTAGCCAACAATAATTCTAGGACATTGAGACATGCATTAGGTACCTATCCTTACTGATTTCGTTATCTGAAACAAACCATATCTCACTTTCCTGATGGGTAGATCCTTAAGTATTAATTAGATTATTTTCCTACACAGTAACTGAATGAATAGCTGAGACACTATTACTTGCATTAAAAGCTTTTATCTACAACTGTTAAGTAGCTCAGCTCTATTATTTAAAACATTTGAAAAAAATTATGGCATTTATATATTATCTTTCCTATATATGTTTTCCAAGCATAACGCTTTTTACCAAGTTTAATGGATCTTTGTAATAAGTGAGGGTCAACTTAAATAAGAGAAACAGGGTTACGGAGAGGTTCACAACTGGTCCCATAACTTTTCAAGATTTCATTATCATTCTACACACACCCTGCCTCCACAAAATAATTTCTAATTATCATTGAGTGACAAAATGCCAAGTAGTGACTGAAGTGTATACATGAAATTCAAGACTTCTCTTCAGGGGACACTGGTAAGATGTTGAGGAAAATCACAAAGAGAGGAGAAAATAATATAGAGTTCTATGCCTAAATCACATGACTCCAATCTTCGGTTCTCGTGGCTGTTCAGTCTCGGTTCAGTCTTTTACCATTCACTTTTTTTTTTTTTTAATCTACAAATAATACTAGGCAGAACCTAGTCTGTCAATACATTAACGAAAATTTCCTTTCGTAAGGAGGCTGTTCATTCACCCAGCTTTCATTCTGCCGGAAAGGGGAGTTAAGGCCATTCCTTTTAATTTAGTCCGCATCCCAGCTTTTAGCGGACGGGATGCAGAGCTTGTTGCATTGACCACATTCCAAAAAGCCTCGAGTCAAGCAATTACCAGCCACTTGGCCTTTTTGCAGAAATACACAAAACGTGTAGAATTGCTTAATTTTATCGCCTCCTAGACTCCTCACTTGGAAATTGGCTGCTCGGGCGAATGTTGTTTTTTCCCCCGCAGCCATGTGTCGAAGAGCGATTAACACTCGCTCAACAAAACCCATTCCCGAGCCATTTGGGAGCTGCACGCGTTCGCACCCGGGGTTCAGCCCGTTGCGCCTTCACGCGCAACCTTTTTGTTTATGCGGCTGGCTGGGGAGAGAGGGGCGGAGAGGGAGCGAACCTCTCAGTATGCAGCAGGCAGCCGGGGCTCTCTATATAAAGCTCGGGTCTCGGGTCTGGCGGAGGGAAGAAGCCCGGCTAGCCCGCGAGCTGGCAGCCGCCTTCTGCTCGGCCCCGCCGCGCCATGGAAACCGGGGAGCCCTCGGCGAGCGGAGCCGGCGAGTGCGTGCGCTGCTGCCGCCGCTCGCCGCCCGCGGGCCCCGACCGCCGGACGCAGCGCGAGGGCGCGGACTCCGGCGGCGGCGCCTCTCCCACCGCGGCCCTACCGCCCGCGCCTCCCCGGCTCCTCCCCTCCGCTCTCCGCCCCCCACCGGTCCCCGGTCCGCGCTCGGCTTCGGGCGGTCCTCCCGGGTCTGTGCTCCCGTCTCCTCTGCGCGCCTTTTGCCCCCCAGCCCGCAGACCCGCAGGCTTCTGGAGACCGTGGTTTGACGCCAGAGGCTACAAGGAGGAGGGGGCGCCGCAGCACGCGGCGGAGGCGGTGAGTGAGCCGCGCGCCTCGGGGCGCGCCTCCCCGGAGGGCAGATGAGCTACCCGGACTGGGTATGCCCTGCCCGAGGGAGACCGCGCCCGGCCTGCCCCTCGTTTAAGCTCGCGCCCGCCCGTGGCCCTACCGGAGGTCCTGATGCTGCGAGGGTGTCCTCCAGAGCCACGGACGCGCGGATCCGGCCAGGAGCGAGGCTGCGGAGAGCCCCGGGGGTCACATTCCCCGCGGGCGCGAGGAACACTAGACCGCTTTCCACCTTTCTAGAAGGTGAGTGATAACTGTGATTCATCTTCTTTCGTCCCCAGATGCCGGACGGCCCCGGGGTGACCGAAGCCTCAGGAAAGCTTTCCCAGTACAGACACCCAGTCAGGTGAGTGATAGGCCTCACGGAAGGTCTCCCGCTCCTCCAGCCCAGGGTAGAGTCGGGAATCGCAGCGCGTAGCTCCATGGCTGGCCTTGCAGTTCTTCTCTTTGGGAAAATCTGTCTTCACGGATCCCAGAGGCCTTTTACTCAACGAATTGATAAATGTAGTTCACGCTCTCACCTAAAAGAACTATTTTGTTCTTTTAATCAGTGCCCACTCAGTAAACTCTTCAAGAGTATATTATAAAGAGGGAAAGTGGATGGCATCGTGAAAGTCGACCGGTGACATCTCGTGTCTGCAAACCAGTTTTGTGTTGTTTAATGCTAAAGGGTTCGAATGAAATTGACTTCACAGCAGGCAGAGTGTGTATGTTCTTACTCTCTTGCAAACCAGAAGGAAGACTGGTGTTCATAGTTGCGGTTTTACAGCAAATCGAGCTTGACGTGGAAGAAAAAATGAAGTGTAATGAAAATCCTAAAGATCACGAAGCTTCCTAAGAAGGGTCGAGGTTACTTGACGTAACAATGAAGAGCTAGTTTATGGTTCCTAGCCACGGGTTGTCGGCCTTTCTGTAGAAATCTTTGTAGCTTTTATTCAGGTGAAAGGTTCATTCTGCAGTTTGCTTCAGAGAGCTGTGAAATACAGATCGTATGATATTTGTATGTATATGTTTATAAATAGCTTGTAAAAGTCAATACATGCTGATTAATTTTCTACCTAGTGATGGACACAGGAAAAAAATAATCACACCCCACTGGCAAGTGTTATAATAGTTTAGTTTGGTCCGTATGTAAAGGACATGAAGTACCTAACTCTCCCTGAGGGAGTAGGGAAAGATCTGGGAAGTGTGTATGATAGGATGTGGTTACATAGCTGAGGCTTGAAGTTAGCCAGATGGATGGTAGGTGGAGAAAAAGGGGACAGAAGAAATAGCATAGAGGGGATACAGAGTCATAGAACAACATGGCTCCCTATGGGAGCCTCAAGGAGCTGGAATTTGGGTGCATGAAGCTGTGGTCATTCTAGTACGTAAGCCATAAGCCGGATCTTGTACACCTTGGTATAGAGTTTTGTTCTATTCCTGTATGTGGCATTGGAAACCCATGACCTTTATTCTGTGGATGGTATTGGGGGTTACTCAAAGGTAGTGTGATCAGATTTATGTTTCAGAAAAAGCACTAAGAAAATGGTATATAGGCTTAGTTAGAAAACTAAATGAAATTGGAAGTTACTGTAATTCAGGCAATATATGATAAAGAGCCATTCTAAGGTATTGGAAGTGTGGATGGGACTGGGTGAATTTGGGGAATGCTTAGATGACAGAATAGATTAGGCTTATAATGTATTGTATATGGCAGGTAAAGAGGAGGTAAAAAGACAGAATGGCTTCCAAGTTTGTGGCAGATGACCAGATGAATGCTGTATAAACAGAATGGAAATTAGGGCTTAAAACAGATTTGGGGAACAAGATAACGAGTCCAATTTTTCATTTATTGTATTTAATGTGCCTGGGGGTATCCAAATGCATATGTCTAGTAAAGAGCTGCGCGCACACACACACACACTCACACACACACACACACACACACACAGGTAAGGGGCCCAGAGTCAAGATCTTAAGTGGAAATACAGACAATTGGGAGTCTTCAGTAAATGAACAGTTGAAGAAATCATGTCAGTGGATCAGGTCTTCCAGAAGAATGAGAGAGGAGAGATGATCACTCTTGATAAAACACTGGGGAAGGCCAATACCAACCTGTATACAGAGAAAAAGAGGTCCACAAAGGAGACCGAGAAGAATCACTCAGGACAGGGGAGAATTCAGGAAAGTATGAAGTCCCTGAAAGGAAAGTGGTCAGTCAGAGATTCTGGGCAGAGTGTGGTAACAATTAAACAACATTCTTTGGATCTGACAGTTCTAGTTAAGCATTGGAAAATCATCTGTTTCCTGTATAAGAAATCCCTTTCTTTTCTGAACTACTGTAGCCATTTATTTGTACTACTTTTAAGTTTATTTTATTTTTATTAATTTCTGTCTTGAATACTGTTATTTCTTGAGGATAGAGACTAAGATTTTTTCATCTTTGTATTATGAATTACATCTGGCACGAGATCACTAAAATATTTATTGAATGACTGAATTATTGATGGTTGCTTATTAAAGGCACCAAAATTAAAACTTTTTTTGTCATTTGGCTAGAAACATTTATAAACTATATTGCCTACTTTTCTGCCTTTTAAAATTGAGTATACTGAATATAATGTAACCTTCTCTTTGTTAGAAGCACTCTGTTATAAATGGGTACATGGGGCTAACTACCCTACACTAAAATGACTGCACTGTTGTTGGTGAGTCAGCCATATCCTTCTTCTTTTCTTTTCTTTGGAGGAAAATAATAGAAGACCAGATGGCAAGATTAATATTTGTCAAAAATTTGAAATTCTGAGGTAATTGGGTTACATGTAAGTTGTGAAAAGCCAGCATTATTCTCAATATCCCAATATGGTATTTCCAATTTTGTTGGATGGGGAAATGGGAGGGAGATGGGATCAAGGTTGGGGTCAGAGGAAGCCTTCCTATAGCCCTGGTGTGAGTGCATAGAAAAACTTCAAAATATTGCTTTTTGTACTCTTCTAAACTTACATTGTTAGCTACATCTGTAACTAACAGTTAAGCAAGATATTAGGTGATTTCTGCTTTTCTGGAAGGTGCATAATATATTGTTGTCTTTATAAAACTGGGTTTCAGAATTTTTAATGTAATGGTAGGATTCATTTTCCCCCCAAAGGAATTTGGAAATTGGAAGACAAACCATCTGTATATTGTGAGAATAAATATATTCATAATACCTAAAGTGATCTAAATATTTATCACACAGGGTTTTGTGTGAATTTGTTTGATCCAATTTACAGCTTGGATAAAGACTTAAAATGATTAACTAGTTATTGATACTTTGGCGAGTAGACTCCCATGACACCTGAGATAATAGCATTTTTAGACTATCTAAAGGCATACATCAATTGTTAAGTATGTGGAGCTCTTAGCATTTGAACATTTCATGAATATAAGGATTCTGAATGTGAAAAAAATAAAGCCTATTATGTTGTCTGCTTCTTTCAGACTATTTTGGCCAAAATCAAAGTGTTATGATTACTTATATCAAGAAGCAGAAGCTCTTCTGAAAAATTTTCCAATTCAAGCCACAATTTCATTTTATGAAGATTCTGATAGTGAAGATGATATTGAGGAGCTGATCTGTGAAAATTAACCTGATTAGTTACTTGCGATGACATTCAAAGCTTATAGGATTTAAATTTAGTGTACAAATGTATCATAATCCTTCATACTAATTTATTTGTATATAAATTATTAATAAAATGAAATATTTTGTAATTCTATAGTAGTTTGGCTTTTTTTACCCCTACGCTATAATTCAGTGTTGGAATTTAAAAATAAGTGCCATTTACGGATGTCTTGATTGGACTGTAAACATTTGGGGCTTACAAAAGATACTTTTGATCTCTTCATGAAATTACAAATTTAATTTTAGTTATAATTTTGCAAATATTTAGCTAAAACTTTGCAAAGAATGACAATATTTAATTTTCAAGACTGAATCTTGTAACATCTGGTATTTCCTACTGATCTCCATTAGGTATTGTGTTGCTGATGAATATTTTTAGATAATGAAAAAAATCACCTTATGCTACCAATCACACAATATTATGTGTTTGCTAGCAGATTGTGAAAAACACTTTAAATCATTGTCCATAATTGAGAATGTCAATTAATGCCATGGCTATTAAATTTTAGGGATTTTTAATGAATGATGAATCAAGATCACTTTAATACTCCTCTGCTGCCCTTAAATCTAGTAGTAAAATAGCATTTGTGTTCAATAATTAGAGCACTTCATTGAGGGATCCCCAGAATTTAAAAAGAAATGTTTAAGTGAGCACGACTTATATGGAGTCTAAAAAAGGAGAGCCAAAAGGCTAGAATTTGATCTTTTTCTGTTTCTGTCTAAGGGGGAGCTAAGACATTTGGCAGATATGAAACATTCTTCAACAGCATCACCTTCCTTTGTTCTGGCTCCTTGCTCCTGATATTGTCATGTACAGATTTTCTCATGGGAAGTGAAATAAGAAATTCTCTGATTAGTTTTTTAAAATGTAGACTTATAGAAGAATACATCACCATTTAATGACAGAGAAAAACAGGAGCACATTGCAAGGTAGAGGTAACCTAGACTATGGTCATGAGGTTCTTTAGCTTAATGCAGTCTCCCAATAAGCATTTTCATTGCAAATGTTTCTTAGTATCCCAGAATCATGATGGGTAGAGGTGAAGGTCAGAGATGGTTACCTGGCTAAGAAATGCCTCTTACTTGAATGGCTACATAGATCACACGTTTTTCCTTCTAATTGAAAGGATACTACAAACATTGATTTACAGGCACTTTAAAGACAAGGCAGTTGAAACAGCAAGTTTAAATCATGTGTCAGAGTCAGGAAAAGTTAGTAATGGCAGGTGGACAGGGAGAGTTATTTAGAACTGTATTTCTTCTGAAAACTTTCCCTTCACTGGATTCTACACTCATGATGTGTGTGTTCCCCAAGGGCTATGCAAAAAACCCACCAGATCACCAATCTGGACCTTGATCATTAGGGACTTATTTTTAGCTGCACAGTATTTGAGCTTCTTTCAATATGTCGGAATAGTATGACAAGCCACTGCCATTTTTTGGGTGCCTACTATTAACCAGGCACTGTACTAGGTAGTTTACATATGACATCTCATTCAATTCTTACTGAAACCTAAATCCATTAGGCAGAGGGGGAAAATGAGACTTTGAGATACTGAAATAACTTGTGTAAGTCTGCTCATTTATTAAGTGCAGAGATGGCATTCAAACTAAACCTATCTGACAAACATAACTCTTCGTCACTACATCTGGGGATGGGCTGTATCTGTACACAATTCCCTGTAGCTTTCAGCAAAGACAAGAAGTTAGATGAGGAGGGAGAACTTGTGAGTGGGTGAATGGAGCAGGAGACTTTACTAGCTTCTTTGACTCGTTTGTCATTAGCGGGGGTTCTTAAAGGTGAAGCTTCACCTCATAAGAGTGGCTGTGGCTGTTTGCATTTGACGCCCTAACTCTTAAAAGTTCTCTTTCCTGTACAGCCGGGTGCTTTAGAGGAGAGAGTTTCAGAGAAATCAAAGTGCTTTGATAGTATTATTTTATTCCATATTTCAAGCCGTGTGAAGGTGGGGCATAACAACAGACACTTGTGTTCTGGGTTAAGAGGAGTCTAAAAGAATTTATGCTCAGATTCTGTCAGCACCACGGCTAAGGAACAGCTTCGCTCTGTCTTTAATCCTAACACGGAATAGCTGTCACCTCACTGCGGTGCTGAAATTCAGGGTGCAGGGCTAATGCAGCACGCGTACTTGGGTCTGGTTCCTCCCCTCCGGCGCTGCGTTCGTCCCGTTGGCTCCGCCCCCCGCGGCCTCGACGTGCTGCGTCATGGCGCGCCTCACCCTCGGCGACCCCGGAAGTGGGTCGGGGGCTTGGCCTCTGCCCGGCCTCGGAGCCGGAGCGGGAGGTGTTACCCTGGAGGGGTAGAGCTGAGCGATCCTGTCCGGCGGCGGACCACGGGCAGGGCCCGGGCCAGGGGTCCAGGATGCTGAACGTCCCTTCCCAGTCTTTCCCGGCCCCCAGCTCGCAGCAGCGCGTCGCCTCCGGGGGGCGTAGCAAGGTAAGTGGATGACACCGTGCGTCTTGTTCAGCTCGCCTCCCGCCGGCGTTCCGTTCTACCGAACGGTCCATTCTCTCTTTCGGCCCCCTCTTCCACCCTGTCCTCATCTCTAGCCTTCGTTCCTCCTGCCCTAGCTAGCGATCTCTTTCCCCGGCCGTTTGCAGTCCTCTCTCTCACCTACTAGCCCCTCCCCCCTCATCCTCTTTTCCCGTTCTGGGAAGTCTTTTCCCGCGAATTAAATTGAGTTGTATATGACAGGGCCAGCACCGTGCTTTTGCCGTTATCATAGGTACTCAGTATTAGCTTCCTTCCCTCAGTCTCTCCTCGTCTCCTGTCTTTTGTTCTGCACTTTCCGGAAGGAGTTGTGAGTGATGTGGGTTCCCTAGGAGAAGGGAAAGGTTGGGCAGTAGCGACATTGACCGGTGACCATCCTCCAAAGGTGGGGACTCCCAGAGCTAGGGAAGATGGGGGGGAGCGAGAACAAATGTCTACAATCCTCCGGTGGGTTTACGGACACTTCTCTAAGTCATACTGGCTTTCTTCCTCTGGTACCTGTTTTATCACACTGTCTTTTCTATTGACATCACTTGCTGACTTTGAAGCTAATATAATACTCTCTTTTTGTTGAACATAGTTACTGTTAGCAACAGGTGGAATACAAATGTATTTTATATTTATAAAATTTAATAAAATTGTCTCCTGTGCAGTTATTCGTTAGTTCCTCATTCTGTAAGTTCATCTTCATATTTTGTTCAGGTTTTGTTTTTGAAACCTCCACCTACTTGGACCACTCCGCCCAAACCCCCATTTCTGGACTCTTGGGTCTTAGCATGATTTCGGATCTTCACTGACTTTTTCTCTCCACTTAAACTTGAAGTTGACTCTAGATCAGAATTATGGATTCAGGGATCTGTAGCTTTCATTAGCTTTTCAGAAGTCTGTAACTCCAGCTATAATAATAAAGCTGAGATTTATTCGGTGCTTACGGTATGTATGTATGTTAGTGTTCTGAATGCTTCATGTGTAGTATATTAACTCATTTAATCTTTACAGTAATCCCACAAAGTGGTTGCTTTTGTTATCTCTATATCACAGAAAAGAAAACTGGTTAAGAAATGTTGCTTTGGACCCTAAAAGTTTGATGTGATGTGACTCTGGCTGTGATATTTCATTTATTGCTCCATAGCTCCATATATCATCCAGTCATCTAATCATCTGTCCCCTCCTTCTTGATGTTTGACCTTTTCTGTCCTTGAACTAAATGCTTGGCTAAATAGTATAGTCTTCCTGGAGAAAGAATCTCTGAATTAAAATATAAGAGTTGCTGGCCTTCTGTACTAAAACTACAAACCACGTTCTCAGCATCCTTTTAAAGGAGAAAGCTCAGGGGCGCCTGGGTGGCTCAGTCATTAAGCGTCTGCCTTCAGCTCAGGTCATGATCCCAGGGTCCTGGTATCGAGCCCCGCATCAGGCTCCCTGCTTCGCGGGAAGCCTGCTTCTCCCTCTCCCACTCCCCCTGCTTGTGTACCCTCTCTTGCTGTGTCTCTCTCTGTCAAATAAATAAATAAAATATTTTTTTTAAAAAAAAGGAGAAAGCTCAGAGGCAAAGACAAAAGGTCCACAGGTGGTGATGGCAAAGGTGAGTCTTCGGGTCCAAACAGAGAACAAAATATAGTTATTGCACAATTCAAAGGGAAACTGAGACTTTCCCCCCGCCTTTATGAAATGAGGTAATCTTGCACGTATCAGAACCTGATTCAGGATTGTATGAAATGGGTAGAGGTTGAAAAAATAGAAGCTAGTTGGGGAGGTTATATATCATAATAGTTAAAAGCATAGACTTTTGAGTGAGAAAGACCCAGATTCTTTTCTCAACTCCTATGACTAAGTCTCTGAGTCTCAGTTTTCTCAGGTGTAAAAGAGAATAACAGTACCCATTTTATAGGGCCATTCACAGGATTAAATGAGATAATGTTTCTCTTAGCACAGTCTTGGTATGTGGTAAGCACTCATGTGTTACTTGCCCTTAGACTTTTATTCGGATTCCATGGATTGTTGTGTGATTGTTGTGTAAAGTCCTGAGCACAGTGTCTGGTGCAGAGTATGCATTCTATATATGATAGCTACTATTATTTCTACTAATACTAGTAAGTAAATATTTTTTGAGAACCTCCCATATGCTGAAGATATGGTCTCTGTTTCCAAGGAGTTTAGTCTAATAGGCTGCACACACTAATAAATAGTTATAAATGTGGTAAGTGCTGTAACTGTGTGTTATGACCACAGAGGGGTTGGGGTCAGAGAAGGCTTCTGGAGGAGGTAGTGTCTGTGAGAGAGAGAGGGAGGGAATTGGGCCAGGCCAAGGAGGAGGTATTTCATAGCAATCAAGGAATCAGTTCCCATTTAGCTAAAGCATTTAATAGGAAGGAGCAAAAATTAAAACTCAGAGCTAGTGAGGTAAACTATGACCAGATATAAAGGGCCTGGTAAACCACTCTAGGGAATTTAGAGACATTATTATAAGATAGTGTGGGGGCGCCCGGGTGGCTCAGTCGGTTAAGCGGCTGCCTTTGGCTCAGGTCATGGTCCCGGGGTCCTGGGATCCAGCCCTGCATCGGGGTCCCTGCTCAGCGGGGAGTCTGCTTCTCCCTCTCCCTCCTCCCCTGCTTGTGCTCTCTCTCTCTTTCTCACTCACTCTCTCTCTCTCTCAAATAAATAAATAAAAATCTTAAAAAAAAATAGTGTGGGGAGCCACTGAAGGAGGGAAGGCCCATGGTTAGATTTGAGTTTTCAGAAGATTATGCATTAACTACCCAGTGGATTATGGAATCCACATAAATAAGAGAGATGAATGATTTTGGTTTGGGATGGGAATGATCATATTCTCGTACTTTACTTCATTTATTGGGACCAAGAGACCTAGAGAGTTTCAGGGATGGTAAGAATGGGATGATGTAACTGGTAGGAAGGAATGTGAAATTGCAGTGATACCACAGACCTATTAACTTGGTTATTTTGGGGGTAAATGAATGCCTACAATAGACAAGATTCCAGAAAGTGAGGTATATAAATATCTTAGTCTATTCAGTCTGCTATAACAGAGTACCGTTTGGACAGTAGCTCAGTCCCTTTACCAGATCTTCTTTGCAGGGTAGGCAGACTTTTCTGCAAAGGCCCAGATAATGAGGATGTGGGGGAAAATGGCTGAAAGGATGAGGGAGCTCTTTGAGGCCTTTTTAATGAGGGCTTTAGTAGCATTCATGAAGGCTCTACCTTTATGATTTAATCACCTACCAAAGACCTTACTTCCTAATACCATCGCATTGGAGGTTAGGATTTCAACTTGAATTTTGGAGGGGCACAAACATTCAGTCTGTAGCAATATATTTCTTTGAACGTGCCTTCTTTTACATTAAACATTCCTCTGGTACTATATTACAAACTAGTTATACAAGTTTAGACAGTAGCTCAATCCCTTTACCAGATCTTCTTTGCAGGGGTAGGCAGACTTTCTGCAAAGGGCCAGATAATAAATATTTTTGGCTTTGAGGGCCACATGACAATTGAGTCTCTTCACCACCACCAGCACCACGACGTGTGAAAATGATTCTAAGCTCCAGGGTGATACAGAAACAGGCATGGGCCAGTTTGCCAAACCCTTCCCTAGAATGTTAGAGTTTTTTTTATTTTCCATTATTTGAGAACTTTTGTTTCTTAGTGAATTCTTAGAAAACAGATTGCTGCCTTGTGATTTCTAATGTTCTGTGTATATTGACAATCCAGAAAATCAACTTTAGCTGGCCATTTATATTTTCTTCTATTCAATCTCTTGTGATTTTTAAGGGAAAGAAATTTTGGTCCAAGTTGGTAAGTGACTCCAACATATTAGTGACAGAGCAGAGCCAGGACCAAAATTTGTTTTCTGCCTCCAGATTCAATACTGTTCTTGTTTTATTAGATACCATAATGGTGAACGTTTATGTGACAGAATTTCTAAGCCCTACCTCATAGTTCATGTATTTTATATTGTTCTATTTATAATTCTAATACAGCAGAGATGATTTTGACAACCACCTAAAGCTGTAAAAAAAAAAAAATCGTAGAATTGTTAGATTTGAGTTTTCTTCTCTTTTTGAAACAGTAAGAGTAGTGTGCAGCCTGCGGAGAAGCAGCAGGTGGGGCAGGGAGAAGCAGCTGACTCAAAGAAGCCACATTGAATTCTCTGTTCCTTTTTTAGGTCCCTCTAAAACAGGGCAGAAGTCTTATGGATTGGATTCGCCTCACCAAAAGTGGCAAGGATCTAACGGGATTAAGAGGCAGGTTAATTGAAGTAACTGAAGAAGAACTTAAAAAACACAACAAAAAAGACGATTGTTGGATATGCATAAGAGGTACGTGGTATTTATTACGTACTGCAAAAAGTTTTGGCTGGGCTTTCCAGTTGTAATGTCATATGACCTCATGGTCCTGTTATTTGGTGATATGATTCACAAGTAGATAACAAAAATATGCCTTATGCTGGACTACAAAGTATATAATTCTGAATTTCAACAGTATTTCTTTCTTAGGTAACTGTTTACATAGCATACCCACACTGTACTCCCTTAGAAAGAAAGCAAGTGTTTGCTGGGTGGTTATTCAGTAACACTCTAGCTTATATATAATCATGTCCCACCTTAGTGCCTTATAACAGAATCGCTTTGAATGGGAGAAATTGTTCTGCCAGAAAAAATGTCTCTGAGAATCGAAAGTAAATCAGAAAGCCTGTGTTTAAGCCAAATCTTAAGTTCTCACATGAAGCAATTTTTATTAATGTAAATTTCTTAGCAATATTAATGACCTGATTTTTGTAGCCCATAGCAAATTAGAAGCACCAAACTAGAAATGAGTGGGTTGGAGAGAGTGAGCAGAGATACAGGAGAGTGGCTGATAAAAGCAGACCTCATGGTAATCAACAACCTCGCATCTCAGAGGGGAACGAAAGCAGTAAAGGGCATGGGAATGTACAGTGGGCTTCCGGAGCAATGTCATTGAGCCATCCAGACATGGTTAAATATGCCCACTATCTTTAAAGTGTCGGCTTGTTAGTCATTGTTGTTACACAATTGTAATTTTATCATTGTATAGTTACGGTATATTGTCAGTTATCCTGATTACACTGTGACCTGTATGAGGGCAGAGACCATGTCGTGTCAGTCATACTGTTCTGTCCTTGGTGCCTGGCACATAGACATCATCAATATGTGTTTTTTATTGAATGAATTCGCTTAACATTTTTAAAAAGTTGTTACTTAAAGAGCTGTGTGGTTATCATAGTAGATTGGTGATGTGATAAATGGAAAGATATCAGTTTGCTAGGGATACCCAAACAAAATAGCACAAACTAGGTGGCTTAAACTACAGATAATTATTGTCCCACCATTCTGGAGGTTGAAGTCTGAGATCAAGGTGCCTTTTTCATAAGGCTGTGAAAAAGAAAAATGTCTGTGTCTCTCACCTAGCTTCTGCTGGTTTGCTACCAATCTTTGAAGTTGCTTGGCTTGTAGAAGCATCACCCCAGTCTCACTTCAGCTTCACATTGCATTCTCCCTGTGTACTTGTTTGGGTCCAAATTTCCTATTTTTACAAGGACCCCAGTCATATTAGATTAGGACCCTACCTACTCTAGAATGACCTCATCTAATTATATCTGCATTGACCCTATATCCAAATAGGTCATGTTCTGAAGTATTGGTGGGTAGGACTTCAACATATGAATTTGGGGGTTATGCAGTTCAACCCATAACAGACACAGTTAGAGTGTGAAATTTTTTTCAGTGGCAAAGGGGGTGGACTCTTCAGCAGGTGATGACATAGCTTGTTCTGAGACAGAACAGCTGCTCAACTCCCCAAAGTTTCTCAGGGAAATACAGCTGTGGATAGTACCCATAAGCTGGAATGAGGATTCTGCTAGATGCAAAAAACTCCTTTTGCCATTTTATTTTATTTATTTTTAAAAAATTTTAAAAAATTTATTTGAGAGAAAGAGCGAGAGCGCGCATGCGTGTGCACGGGGGGGGAGGGGCAGAGGGAGAGGGAAAGAGACAGACTCACCGCTGAGCGTGGAGCCTGACATGGGGTGCCATCTCATGACCCTGAGATCATGGCCTGAGCCAAAATCCAGAGTTGGCCACTTAACTGACTGAGCCACCCAGGCGCCCCTCCTTTTGCCATTCTATAGGGTTTTGAATACCCTCCTTGCTCTTTGTCCATGCTGCCCACCTGTTTTACCAGGTGTAAGTATAATGACCGCCACACTCTGCCTGAGTGTTTTCTGCTAGACTGGGTGAAGTGGAGGTCAGTGTGCAGGAGAATCTCTCAGCTGGTCCAGGCTGTAGGCGTGTGAGTTCTGTTTCTACAGCCACTTCTCCAGAAAACTCACTTATGTGAACCCTTTGTGTCTTAGTTATGTTAGATCAATGAGGCATTAATATAACACATTCACACTTCATTATTCATTTGGTGTATTGATGGAGATAAGGGACTAGTGTGCTATGTTTCAAAAGTAATATGTACACTGCTCCCAGTTATATATCTCCTATAAGGATTGAATGCATGGCACCTCTTTCTGGTAAGGTTGTCGATTTAAGGATAAATTTGTTTAAAGTCTCTGTTACTCTGTTAGTAATAAGGCTTTTTTCCCCTTTGCAAAAAGTTAAGTGTGTCTTTTTTTTTTCCCTTTTTGACAAGTTCAGTTTTTATTATCAAGAGCACTCAATTTAGGTGGTGCTCTTTGAGCTTCCCCTCTAGTAGGAGAGGATAAATGACTGACAGGTGGACACATCTGAGTGAAGTGCCATAAGAAGCTATAAAGAAAGTGACATCAGATTGGAGGGAGGGAGACATGTGGGTTAGAAAAATCAGGGACACTGTTGTGGTAGTGATAGCTTAGAAGCTGAGGACAGGTTTTCTTTTTTTTTTTTTTTAAAGATTTTATTTATTTATTTGAGAGAGAGAATGAGAGAGAGAAGAGAGAGCATGAGAGGGGGGAGGGTCAGAGGGAGAAGCAGGCTCCCCGCTGAGCAGGGAGCCCGACGTGGGACTTGATCCTGGGACTCCAGGATCATGACCTGAGCCAAAGGCAGTCGCTTAACCAACTGAGCCACCCAGGCGCCCGGGGACAGGTTTTCATCAGAAAATAAGGAGGAAGTACATCAAAGTGGAGGGAAAAGCCTAACCTACAGATGCAGAAAGGCTTGAGAAACATTCTGTAACTTAGGTTAACTGTTGGACAGTTATAAAGAAGACTAGAAAGGTATGCTAGGTCAGATCGTAAAGGACCTTGAAAGCCAGGCTGAGAAATGTGTCCTTAATTTAGATGGCAGTATGAGCTCTAAGAGGTATATGAATGTGGGGACATTGTGATCAGAGTATGCCTTGGAAACATTAGTCTGGTGGTGGGTGTAGTGAATTAAATGGGACAAAAAACATTTAGCTCGTTACAGAAGTTCAGGTGGTATTAGGGGAACCAGGATGTTGACAAAGACAGTAGAAAGTAGGATGAATGTGAGACAAACAAATTAAACAGATTACTGGTAATTTCTGAGATAGTTATAATTTAAAGTAAGCGTGTGACTAAATGTTATTGTCTTTTTCTTATTGTTCTAATTTAAAATATAAATGATATCTTCTTAAAAGGGGAATGTATGCCAAATTTAGCTTTGAATGTCAGAGATAATGCTTGGGCCCAATTTTTAATCAAAGCTGTACCATAGGGAAACATGGTATCATGGTATCATTTTTCACCCCTTGATAAAATATTAAATTCTTCATTTGTCTAACAATTGCCCCATATTTAGATCTGTTCCAATTTCAGCTGATCAGGTTAAGGTAGACACAATTAGTTTTAGTATTTTTTTTTAAGAAATCTTAGAAAATATACCTTTGGTATGGGTTTTTATGGCTAATATTATGGGAATTATTTTCTTTTTTTGAGTATATATCAGTATTTATGCACATGTTCAGGTGTGTTGAGTCCAGTTACATTCCTAAAAATGATGGTATGAAAAGAACACTTGGCTGGCAGCAGTTCACTTAATCACCATTTTCTGTGAAGTATGTAATTACTGTAATGGAGTAGGAGGTAATTAGAGCGTTGAAGGAACGGATAGGAGTGATAATGCTTTTTTAAAAATCTTGTTGAATTTACCATTAATGCAAACTTTTGTAGTTTTCTCCGTTATTGCTGTTTCTTGAGAACTAAAGGTGATTTACAAACATATGAAACTTTGAGCAAACATCTGAATCACTCATCTGTGAAAGCTCCGTAGAGCTTAGATCAGACTTTGTTTCCCCTGTGGTATGTTTTATTGTAGGATGTAGTCAGTGTGGGTAATGATATATTAAGTCATGAAATCATTTTTTGGCAGTATGGTATACAGCCTTTGATCTCAGTGAGAGTGAGGGTGAGTGTATACTCAGTAACACTCATTTGAATGAATGGTATTTAGAAAAAGTTGATTACCAGTAGACTGGCTGCTCTGTTAAAAAAAATTGATGGGATTTGGGGCACCTGGGTGGCTCAGTCAGTTACGAGTCTGAGTCTTGGTTTTGGTTCAGGTCATGATCGCAGGGTCCTGAGATTAAGACCCTGGGTTGGGCTCTCTGCTCAGCGGGAAGTCTGAGCATGTGCCCTCTCTCTCTCAAATAAATAAATAAATAAATAAAATTTTAAAAATTTATCACATTAAGTTGCTCATAAGGGATTTAATGGATTTCATTTATAACTTAGAAATAAACATGCTTTGATTTCTCCTAATGCTGATTATCTTACACTAGTAAATTGAAGAGGCCTGCTTGAGATCACTGTAAAAGTGACTTCAAATGGGTCCATACCTTTTGTGTTTCATTAGTATTTAGAATATCTTGGGGCACCTGGGTGGCTCAGTCGGTTGAGTGTCCAGCTCTTGATTTCAGCTCAGGTCATGATCTCGGGATCCTGGGATGGAGCCCTGCCTCTGCTCCATGCTGGGTGTGGAACCTGCTTGGGATTCTCTCCCTCCCTTCCCCTCTGCCCCTCCCCACCATGCACTCTCTCTCTCTCTCTTTTAAAAAAATAAAAGAGGAGAACCTGGGTGGCTTAGTCAGTTAAGCATCTGCCTTCAGCTCAGGTCATGATCCCAGGGTCCTGGGATCGAGCCCCACATCGAGCTCTCTGCTCAGCAAGGAGCCCGCTTCTCCCTCTCCCTCTCCCTCTGCCCCTCCCCCCACTCGTGTTCTCTCTCACTCGCTCTGCTCTCTGTTTCAAATAAATAAAAAAATCTTAAAAAAAAAAAGAAGAAAATCTTGGTAAATTGAGTCTGAGAAGTAGTATTTAGTCCTATTATATTTCTAGTCCAGCTTCCTAGATTTCTAGATATATTTACAGTAAACGTTTTTTAAATTTTACTTTGTAGGATGGTAGTGTAAATTTTTGTGCATACAGTCAATCCTCATTATTCGTGAATTGCAAATTTGCAAATTTGCCTACTCACTAAAATTGCTTTATAACCCCAGAAATCAATACTCAACAGTGCTTTCATAGTCCTTTGCAGACATGAGCAGCGCAGGGAAGAATGTGTTTGGCCCAAGCACACATTCCTACTTGAGGTTAAGAAGGCGATGCTCTGCCTTCCGATTTCTGCTCTCATACATGTAAAGATGTGTCTTTCTTGAGGTCTTTTTAGTGCCATGTTTTTCATATTTTGTGCTTTTTGTTGGTGTTTTGGTTTAAAGTGGCCCCCAAGCATAGTGCTGAAGGCTATGATGTGCCTCACAGAGAAAATATGTATGTTAGATAAGCTTTGTTCCGGCATGAGTTCTGTGCTGTTGCTGTGAATTAAATGCTCATGAAGCAGCAATACATATTGACTAAGGTGTCTTTAAACAGAAATACACCTTAAGCACCACGGTTATGTATTATTTGACAAAAATGTGACCAGAGGCTTACAGGAACCTAACGCTGCCTTTTCCCCAAGGAACAGTGGTTCAGTATTTGCTAATTCAGTGTTCACAGTGACTTTGGAGAACATAATTGCTGGGAGAAAAGAGAATCGACTAGGCTGTTTTTTATTTATACTCCAGAAATAAAGTAAGTTTTATACTTTTTGGGTTAGATTCAAGTCCACCAAGAACAGAGCTGATTTTTCCAACAGTAAGCTCTTTTCTTTAGGTCCCCTTAGCTCCTTGCTTCACTTTTATTTTGAGAAACTGCGATATTATTTGTCTCTAGCAGAGAAACTTTTTTCTTCTAAGAACAGCTTTTCAAATTTGGGACTAACTTTTTAATTTATAATGAAATGTATTGTCATAGCTGTACAGGGTGTATCTGAACAATAATGTACTATTATTACAGGTAGCTCAGCTCTTCTGTACACAGTCCACTTTGTGTATGGTCCTCATTACTTCTCGGCAGCAGATTTCTGAACACCTCTCTTCTGCTATTGCTTGCTTGCTTAGGAAATACAAATCAACATTTTTTTACAGCTACATTTCCCCTTACTCACTCATTTCTAATCTGATCTGTAGGTTTTCACATTGCCTGTTCTCCACTCTGAAATGCAGATAATCTCATCCTTGTCGATTTTATTCATTCTATCCTGCTGACATCCAAGACGATTTGCTTTTACTGTCATTATCTCCTAAATTGTCAGTCTTTTCCTTGCTTTTGTTTTTGTTTTTAAGTTTTCTTCTTTCTGTCCCTCCCTCTCATCCACTAAAAATTCGGTAGAGAAAGAGAACGGGTGGTTTTGGGGCCTCATCTGACCCACAGGGGTTTTGTTTGGTTGACACAGCATTTTACAAACTTCAGCCAATGTTTTGAAATTTTTTTCTTTGTGGGAATGTTTTTGATAATAAATTTAATTTTAAAAAAAGATATAGGCTATTCAAATTTTCTTTTGTTCTTATGCCAATTTTTGCAAGTTATGTTTTCTCAGTGAATTTGTTCATTTTAATCTCAGTTATTGACCATATTGATATAAAGTTGTTTACAACATTCCCTTATTACATCTTTAGTGTCTTTAGTTCTATAGTGATATACCCTGTTGCAGGTCCAGATACTGCTAATTTTTGGCTTCTTTTTTTTTCTTGATCAGTCTTACTAGAAGTTTATCAATTTTATTAACTTTTGTTTTTGATTTTTGTTGCTTGTCCATTTTCTGTTTCATTAATTTCTACTCCTATCATAGTTAGGAAGGTGGCTATTTTAAGACTCTTTTTCCTGCAGTATTGGCATCAATATATTTATGGCGATAATTTGTAGTTACTCTTGTTATATTCTTGAATTACCCCATTCTAAGCTTTTAAGCTTAAACTATTACAGTATACTTTCTCCTGTTTTATTATATTCAACTCTGGATTGAATCCTGGTTTAGCATTTGTGTGTTATTTATTTTGAGTGCCATACGTAAATTAATTCATTAAGAAATTACCATGGGGTGCCTATTACTTGTAGTTCTTTTTTATGTTAATTAACAATCATATAGGATATCCTTCTGGGACAGTTTTTATTTCTAGTAATTTAATGAAACATAGCTTTTGCTTTTTTTGTTACCCGTGTGTAGTTGTCATTCATAAAAAATAGAGAAGATAGTTTTGAACTTTTCCTCTATCTTGGTTCACCCATTTAATCAATATTTCTTATCATGTTCTCTCCCAGGTTCTGGGGATAACATGGAAATATAAAACAGAGATGGCTTTTGATTTTAGGGAATTTACAATGCAGTGGGCAGCACAAAGCATTAATCAGGTCTGACAAGTATTGTGAAGGAGAGGTACGCTGTGCTGAGTGAGGACTACAGAGATGGAGCTGAGATCTGAAAGCTAAATGAGAGTTAACTAGGCGAAGAGGAATGGGAATGGCACTCTAGGCTCTGGGAAGAAGCACGTGCAGAGGCTGGGTGGTGTGATTGTGTGAGAGAGAGATCACGTGCACATGTGGAGGTGTTCACCATCAGTAGAAGGTGCTTAAAGTTAGTGATTTCTGTTTTCTTTCTTCTCTCCTCTTGTATTAGAAAGACACTTTTTTTTTTTTTAAGATTTTATTTATTTATTTGAGAGAGAATGAGAGCATGAGCAGGGTTAGGGGCAGAGGGAGAAGCAGACTCCCCGCGGAGCAGGGAGCCTGATGCAGGACTTGATCCCAGGACCTGAGCCAAAGGCAGATGCTTAACCCTCTGAGCCACCCAGACACCCAAGACACACTCTTTTCAAAGATTACTCTTTCTAAGATATTTTCTTAACTAGGGCTCATCTCTGTGTGCTCTTACCAGTCCTCTCCAGCCTCCTCATGACCTTGGGCAGTTGCCCATCCAGCACTATTTAACACCCTTCAGTTCTTTGCTTTCTTTCTGCCAACAGTTTCTTCCTTTAATCTCCTCATGACTTTGGCCCTCTTGGACTGTGTTTCTTCCCCTGGGCTTTCTTCCTTAGCACTTGGTGTTGGACTTCTGTTAGAACAGCTATAACATTTTTTGGCCATTTTTAACATTTTTCCTATTTAAATTGAGTTTGGGGATACTAACCCTACCCCTAGCTTCCAGCACAGGGCGTGGCTCCTGGTTAGTGTTCAGTAAATGTACCTCGAATCATTTGTATATTTTGGTATGTGTAGGAGTTTTAAACCATGATATTGTTTTATTATTTCACAGAATAGTAACCAGTTGAGGAACTTGATATTTGATGTTTCCAGATTATTGGCCCCTGGAGTTCCTTAATCAGTTTGAAACTTTGTTATTTCTGGATAGTTTTCTTATATAGATTCATGGTCCATTATTGAGTTTTGAGCCCCACTTTAAAATGTATTAGTATTTCCATTAAACTCCTTTTTATAGTTTCTGTTTCTGTGATGATATTTCCTCTCTGTTAAATGTCATCCACATTTTCTGCCAAATTTTTTAAAGATATTAATTATAGGGGTGCCTGGGTGGCTCAGTCATTAAGCGTCTGCATTTGGCTCAGGTCGTGATTTCAGGGTCCTGGGGATCGAGCCCCGCGTCGGGCTCCCTGCTCCACAAGAAGCCTGCTTCTCCCTCTCCCACTCCCCCTGCTTGTGTTCCCTCTCTCGCTGTCTCTCTCTCTGTCAAATAAATAAATAAAAATCTATAAAAAAAGATATTATAGTTATTTTAGTATCCCTGTATAATAGTTCTAACATATACACCATCTTCAAGTCTGGTTGTTATTTTTTATTGTTTTTCTCTCTTGACAATGGGTTTTTTGTCTTTTTTTTTTTTCAGTGTGACTTGTAATGTTTGATTGAATGTCACATATTGCATAAGGTGCACAGTAAAACCTGAGGTATTTACACTTAGAAACGAGTACACTTTTTCTGGCAGACAATTAGATTGAGTCAGTCTGGGTAGTAGTTGAGCTGGTTTTGGGGTGTATTTTTTTTTTTTTTAAGATTTTATTTGAGAGAGAGAATGAGACAGAGAGAGAGAGTACATGAGATGGGGGAGTGGGAGAGGGAGAAGCAGACTCCCCGCTGAGCAGGGAGCCCGATGTGGGACTCGATCCCGGGACTCCAGGATCATGACCTGAGCCGAAGGCAGTCGCTTAACCAACTGAGCCACCCAGGCGCCCTGGTTTTGGGGTGTATTGTTGCTATTGTTACCATCAGTATACTGCAGACATCAAACTCCTCCCAGAGTGGGTTGCTGCTAACTTGTTTGTGTGGCTCCCGCAGCAGTAGAGGATTTTCTCCTTGTTCCTATTGCACTCTTAGCTGACAGCTTGACTTACATAGCTGTGTAGAGTCTCCTTCCATGCTCCCAGCTGCTCTTGCTGGTTACTTGGTGCAAGACTTGTGGTGGAGGCAGAAGGGGTTTTGCAATTTTCCTGTTTGAGCCTCAGTCTCAGGGGGCTCCTGTGAACTTGAGCCCCAGAGGCTGAACTTTTTCAGTGCTTGTGTCACTTCCCTAGTGGAAATTATCTTCTGCCTCATCCTCAGTGCAAAATCTAGAATGCCGGCAGGTTTTTTGTCTCTCCCCAACCTCCTCCCCTCCTGACAGTGGAGCTTTGCCTTGCCCTGCTTCTCTTCCAGCACTAGAAGAGCTCTATTTTGTATCAGCACAGAGTGTGGGCATGAGTGGGCTTTCTATCCCTCCCTCAGTGTTGATCTTGCATTTGCCTGATGTCAGACCGGAGTGAAGGAGGATGTGTGTTTCCTTCCCTTTCCAGCAGCAGCTAACTTCTGCCTGGTATCAATGCCGGAACTCAAGAATGAGAGGCTTTACTGTACCTTCCCAAGCAAACGGACAACTTTTGCTGCATGTGAGGGTTCAGTCTGAAGCACGGATGAATTTCTTGCTTCTGCCCCACCAGTAGCTGATAATCACCTTGTGTTTGGGCAGTCTGAAAGTGTGCGTAGACTTCTTGGTACTCCTGCTTTACCCTCATATCTTGGAGCAGGCATTACACACCAGTATCAGCAATATTACTTTCTCAGCTCTGCCCTGCTTGTACTTCTCATGAGCATCTCTTGAGGTGGGAAACCGTGAAAAAGCAATTTGTGAGTGGGTACAGAATCCTGTGTCGGAGGCCTTCAGGGTTCTAAATTGGCATGCGTGCACATTTGGCCC